>NW_010396457.1:0-280 GCF_000710305.1 Buceros rhinoceros silvestris
GGATGGGGTGACACTGGGACTGGAGGGCACGGGGTTGGTGTGGCAAGGGGACAGGGTGGAGCTGAGACGAGGTGGCACCGGGATGGGGTGACACCGGGGTGACTCAGGGCACTGGGATGCAGTGACAAGGGGACTGGAGGGCACGGGGATGGGGCAGCACAAGAATGGGGTGACACCAGGATAGAGTGGCACTGGAATGAGGTGACATGGGAGCTGGAGGGCACTGGGATGGTGTGGCAAGGGGACAGGGTGGCACCGGGGCAGGGGGGGTCCAGGCCGG
>NW_010396457.1:415-875 GCF_000710305.1 Buceros rhinoceros silvestris
CGGACGGGGTGGCTCCAGGACGGGGTGGCACAGGGAGAGGGTTACACGGGGAGGGGGTGACATGGGCGCTGGAGGGCACTGGGATGGGGCAGCAGGTGGATGGGGTGGCACTGGGACAGGGTGACCCTGGGACAAGGTGGCACCGGGGTGGTTGGTGCAGGGCAGCATGGGGTCAGGGATGGGGTGTGACGGGGACAAGGTAGTAGTGGGACGCAGTGCGGTGGGGTGGCACTTGGGTGGCCTGAACAGAGGGTGGCATGGGATTAGGGTGGCATGGGGAGAGGGTGGTGTGGTGACGAGGGACATGGGGATGGCACGGGGCTGGGCCAAGGACAGGGTGTCACAGGGATGGGATGGCGTGGGGACAGGGCGCGGCACGGGGACAGGGTGGCGCAGAGATGGCAGATCACAGGGATGGGATGGGACAAGGACAGGACGGCGTGGGGACAGGGTGGCACAG
>NW_010396457.1:951-1167 GCF_000710305.1 Buceros rhinoceros silvestris
CAGGGTGGCGGAGAGATGGCAGATCACAGGGATGGGATGGGACAAGGACAGGACGCCGTGGGGACAGGGTGGCACAGGGATGAGATAGCACGGGCATGGGACATCCCAGGGACAGGACGGCGTAGGGACAGGGTGTCACAGGAATGGGAGAGCATAGGGACAGGGTGGCGGGGGGACAAAGCGGGACAGGGACGCGGTGTCACAGGGGCGGGACGG
>NW_010396458.1:0-203 GCF_000710305.1 Buceros rhinoceros silvestris
ACCAACGTGGTCCCTTGCAAGGACGTGTGTTTATCTCAAAGAGTTTTCTCTTTCAGTAAGTAAGTTTTAAATGCTGGAGACGTTCTTACCTCAGAAAAACCCCAGGTGGGTTTTTAAACATTTCGAAGGGAAACGGGCTGAGCCGATTCCTTTTATTATTGTTCTTTAAACAAAACCGTTTCTGCTTTGGCACCAGTGCGAGG
>NW_010396459.1:0-5540 GCF_000710305.1 Buceros rhinoceros silvestris
GATACATTTATATTATTTATTTTTATATATATACTATATTATACTGCCTCCATTAAACAAAATGTAAGAAAACATATTCATACAAAATTCCAGCTAAAAAACCCCTAAATATTGAAATAATCATCTTAAGTTATGGAGACTTATCTGAATCATCTGATCACATCTTAAGACTTCTCCAAAGTTCTCATAAGTATAAACACTGCACTTCAAGGTCCAGCGGTTCAAATTAAATGATGCGTTCTTGTTTCTATAATTATCTCTCTTCTTCCTTACTGCCTATACAACTTTGTTTCATCCCTCTACATTTTTCTATTTCTCCTGGAGGCAGCATATATTTCCTCTCCGGGCCCACAAGTTTTATATTGTGGTGTAATTCAGCTTTGGTCAATTCATCGGTCTGTCCTGATGGGTCTGAAAATGGAAATCCTTTATCAACTTATTTAATCGAAGTGCCTCACCTTTCTGCTGGAGAGATTGATTGTAGACTGGGTGCTACATTTCAGCTTTTGGGTTTTTGCCAGGACTGCTAACACGGGTTCCCATTTCTGGTCGTTTTGGTGACATTAGTAATTTAGGCCCATTTTGTTTGTACCACAAATATTTAAAAAGGGACAATAATCCTCATGCTCACCCATTACTTGAATCCAAGCAGTTGTGCAATGCAAAAATTGCACTGCAGTTTTTCAGTACAGTGAACTAGAAAACACAGTAAATAAGACAAAATCCAGAAGTCTTATTGGTAGCGCTCTCAATAAATGCACTCCAAAGGGCTTTTTTAAAAAAGCGTTTCCACAAACTTATGGGAAGAAAACAAAGCTCAAACCAGGTTCCTTTTTTATTTTCAGCCTTCCTATGTAAAAAATTGCTGTAGCCACATTCAGCTGAATCTGCAAATACGGAAAGGCGATGCCTTAGCTATAACTATGATGTGATGAGGTGCAGTAGCTCATGCGAGTACGTGCACTGGGGAAGATGTAGAGTGACTGTAAGAGGAACCAGTCTGCTATGACTGACAGCTTTATAGCAACTAATGTGAAGGCATCACTGCCTCGTAATGTTTTAGAAGTCTGTGAAGATGTTTAAGAATTGGGCTGCTTTGCCCAGACTGGCTGAGGAGTACCAGTGAGGATACTGTGAGCTGCTCAGTGACTAGAAGGCAGCCTGTAAAATTCACAGCATGATACTTAGGTGCTGTGTTGCCAGGTATCATCTCGTTCAGTGGAAAACTGTAAAAGTTCACAGAAGCCCGGATGGCCTTTAAATCTCAGTGTAGGCATAGTTGTCAGAAATGACTGTCTGATGGCCGGCAATCTGGGGCTTCTGTGTACTGTAACGATGACTACTGGAAGTACTCATCTGTGCTACTCTAGTGATTTCTGGGACTTGAATACCCATTTTGAGACTTGCGTGCTCAGTTGCTACTTAATCTCAGTGTTTCAGCTGTAGCAATTTATTTATGACAACTGTAATATTTTTTTTTTCTTTACTTTGGAGGTAGACTTCAGTACCTCTTTGACTTAGGAATGATAGAAAAACTCAGGGTTTTTTAATTTTTAAGCAGTGATCATTTCATGACCCGTTACTTTATAGGATTTGAATTGTCCATGGAATGATAGCTGTAGCAGTAGCCTAGGAAAAAAGGTGACCTACCTAAAAATCCAACCTACGCAAACCATGAAGTGGAGGCAAACCCTATCTTCTTTCTCATTGTGAACTTGCTCAGTGTCCCTCACTACTTGACTGGTCAAGCAGCCAAAACACAGCTATTACTGCATAGCGGCCAAGCCTGGAAGGAGCTCTTCTGTGAATGAGGCCCTTCTGGAACAAAGCTCCTTCAGGTACCAGAATTGCAGTCTCACCAGCACCAGAGCTCTGAGTGGGGAGAGCAGGATAAGATGACTTTCACTGCCATTTCTTGGCCCAAATCCCTCAACAGAGTCTCCTTTTCCTTTTACGGAACTTCTGATAACTGACTGACTCTCTTCTTTTCCTCTCTAAGCAAAGCATTATTCTGAGTTTCTGACTCTGTTGTGGCAAATGACTTGGGACAAGATTGATCTTCACATTACATGATTTGCTGTCCCAAGAAAGATGGAGGTTGGATATTGTGATGAACATTTAGTTGTAGAAGAAAAAATAGACACCTTTTTTTTTATGGCAAAGATAGGAGCATAATTCTGGGCACAGCATTAGGGTTTAAACAACACTAATGGACAGAACAGAAACGTGAACGGGGAGAGAAAATTCAGAATACAGCTTTCTGAAAACATTTTCTATTTCAGTTGAGGCACCTTTACTTAATATATGATTGGTACTCAACCAGAGAGGAAAGAGATGGGTTTCCACAGGCACTGTAACCTGGAAACACGCTCTTCTCCACATACACGCACATACATACATGTCACCGCTGCATACAGCATCTCTGTATCCACAGGGGGAACCTGGAATGTGTCTTTTCCTCACAGTGACCATATTACCATCATGAATGATGTATGACCTATAAATTAGGGCAATTTTTTATGCACAAAGAACAGTTCTAGCTTGACTATCCCTTAAGTTAAACTGTGCTGTTAGGTAAACCAGCAAGCCCTGTTTCAGTCCTTCACTGAGAGGTAGCAAACATTGGTGCTTTAAGTAGAAGACTCACTGTATGCGTGAGTAGTTTATTAAATCTTTGCTGTAGGCTCTGTAGCTTCTGTAGTCTACTTGGTAGAAAAGATTAAATGGGTTAGATTTATTTTTTTTTTTGAGAAATTAACTTTTTAGTTAGAGTTAAACTAAATAGCTGTTGGCTATTCAATACCGCTATTCTTTAGGTCTTTTTCTTTAGGCACTTTGTGGCTGCTCTTGTTCTGCGTGTACAGAGCAATGTGAGAGCAGGCAGATTCCAGCAGGGATAATCGACTCTTGTGTGAAGTTTTTAAACAGAACATGCAGAAAGAGTTAAATTTCATTTCCTGTGTTTAGAAAAGTTAAAGGACAGAGCCACAGCAGGTGCAAATTAGTGTATCTTATTTAAAGTCACTGGTATTACAGAGATTTCAACCAGTTAAATATATGACCTCACGCCTGAATGTTAAAAAACTCAGCAGTCATGGCAGGGTTTTGCATCAGAGAAGAGTATCATTTCCCTTCCACTACTTGTAACAAGTTGTGAAAATCATGTCCCTGTGGAATAGGAAATATTTACCTTATTTCAAAGGGATATCCTTTGTGAGTTATTGCTTACTAATGAAATAAGATGTGCCCAATCTGTCCCTCAGTTTAGACTGAAACAACTTTGCTGCTGTCTGTGGTTTTAAATAATGCATGGTGTATCTTTACCAACATATGGTCGTGTCTTTCCAAGAAATGCTACATGATTCTTCTGGGAGTTACATTAGAGTGTCTCTGATACAGAGGTGTCATGGAACAGTAGAGATAATGAAAATTTATAATGCTGACTTTATGCTAGCAATTAACTAAAAAACAGTAGTTTTGAAATAGATAATCCACCCTTTATTTTGAACTAAAGAATTTAAGCCAAGGCCTTGAAAAGATAATAATGTAAGACAACTAAATACCCATAATATACCATTTGTCAAATTTTACTAAAGCGATGATTATTTTTAGGCAGGTATCAATTTAACTTCTGTGAAAATAAAAGCAAAAAAGAAAGAAATCACACTCAACCTATTAAAAAGAGGAATGGATTCCCAAACTGTAACATGGACTTCCATGGTTTTGGACTGCTAAGAGAACAGTGTATCCGCACATTAACAAAACCTTTGACATCCTCTGAGACTGATTGAACTAATCTTCTACTATTTCAACATGTTTCCAGTATAGAAATAATGCCTCTAGCACTAAGGGTTCTGTAAAAGACGCTATGCCAATGAAATAGAGCATCTTTCCACTAGTAGTTCTTCCCTTGGGTGTTGAACCTAGTTCTACCTGCAATAGGTACCTTTGCCCATAAAGGTTACACACTTATACCATGAATGACTAAATGTTGCCCAGATGGTATTGAAAAAAACATGGACAATGTGCACTGGCAAAGAGCTGGAAAATCCGGTCCTGAACATTTAGTTTGCGTAATCTCAGTTTGAGCCAGTCACACCTCACCAATGAGTGCTTGAAAGAGCTACATCAGCATTATAAATCAAGTAAAAACTTCAATGCAGAATTAGAATTCATGCATTTTATAGTGAGGCAGATAAGAAACATGAGTCAAAACTCTTTTTAACCCCTGCCATGGTAAAAACCTCATTGGCAGAATGAGCTTTATATGTAGTTGTGGAGTGAGATACCAGTTCATAGACCTTTGCACGTTTTATCAAAAAAGGTTAAGAAATATGACTCAGTCTTGTGCTGTCTTCCACCCCCCCACCGCCGATATCCCTGTAGTCCAAATTAAATCACCTTTGGATCTAAATTAACAAATGCTCATTAGTATGTAGTGATTTCTCCCCTCTATCTGCTTTGTGAAGATGTATTTCAGGTAACTGGACACAGAACCCCCCCAACCCCAAATGCTAGGCACACTCATGGTTCTCTCTCTATATATAAATATAATGACAGTCATAGCTACCTCGCACAGGCTTAGCTGGCAAATCAAGTAGGGATTGGACCACTTGACCTCCAAAAGTGTCTTCTAAGTTAAATTACTCTATGACTTGTGGGGACTGACCCTCTTAAGCCATCTCTTTTCCAAATAGGGAAACTGGCTTTATGTACAGCAGTCTTGCACATGTCTTGCAATGGAGTTAGTATCTCAAAGACTGAGCTTTTGTATCAGTGTCTGAAACATTAACTTTCAAAAAAATCATACTGTGATCTGTAAATATGTGTTTCTTTGCACACCTATATTACTAGATTTGAAAAATTCTAGTGGTCATGAAAATAAAAACAGATTTCAATATGCATTTGGGTATAATCTGGGCTTTGTCAAATTTGTTTTGGACATTAAAAGCACTTGCAGAATTTAGTCGGCATAATCAGAAGGATTGATCTGAAAATCTTAAGGAGATAAAAAGGCTTTGTCATTATAACTTTCATTAGTATTAATGGCATTGCACAACTAAAGCCCTGCTCTTCCAGGCAGAGATGTACCTCTGATGGTTCTGACTGCTGTGCAGTTTTACACAGACAGACATTTCGACGGTTGGATCTCATGCTAAGTTATGATCCACTTGGAATTCAGATAAAAGATGGAATTCAATGGCCTTTTTTCCCCACATACCTTGGCTGTGTTCCCTTTCCTATCTCTCACACTAATCTCATAAGCATTTGCTGTTTTTTGGGATTCGGAGTGCCAAAATGGCTTGAAATGGCAGGTGAGCAAACAAATAGCTGTATTTCCCCTACAAATAATTACTAAGAGGAAATTTAAGTTTTCGCGACTGTGGGCTGCTGTTCAGTAAGGTTGTTCTATACTGCAGCAAGTCCTAGACAAACACACTTTTTCATCTCCTAATTTTGCAGTGTCCAGTACACCAGACTCTGCTAACTAGCTCTTTAACTTTTGAAGATTTATCATAACATTCACATTCAATTCTTTG
>NW_010396459.1:5635-10958 GCF_000710305.1 Buceros rhinoceros silvestris
AAGAGTGTATTTGATTTACTTTTTCCTTTCCACTCAGAAAAGCTCTTCAGAGAACGGCTGTTTAATTGGTTATAAACCAGGAGTATGGCTTTTTATACAAGTTAGGTTTTTTCATTCATTTTGCACTGACTGAAAACATAATCTAGTGCCTTCTGTTTGCAAAGACTTTATTTAGAAGAATTTGCTTTCCTCCAGGAGAGGGAACTTTGCTTCAGTTATGTTCCTTTGAATTACAGTTAGATCCTTGAACTCCAGACAGCTGAATAAACAAATTTCCCCCACCAATTTGATTATCCTGGCCTGCTTGTCTGTACCAGCAGAATACTGCCTAGCACATTGTCAGTTAAAAGTCCGCTTTTGATTGCCAGTAAAACACTCCAGGTTAAGGCTTCTGTAGCCAGAGGGAGGAGGTTTGGTAGCCTGTTCTTGCTCTGGGAAGCTGAAGCTCCCTGATGTACATTGCTGGCGCAGGGTGGGTTAGGCGGTGCCGGGAGCTGCAGTCAGTGGTGCTCCGTACATGTAATGAAGGCATCGATTAACCCTGCTTCACTAGCAGACTCCAAGCTCAAGGCAAGGCAATGCAAAGCTGTCTCTCTCATGCGTGCTATGCTATTCCCACACAGTCTCAGCCTGCTTCAAACGTCTTTGTACCGTCAGCACCTCCTGAGAAGCACGGTCTTATACAGAGTCATAGATGTGCTGGGGCTCTTTCCTGTTAGTCTGTGCCCACGTGGAAGAAAGAAGCTAAAGAAAGCCTCTTTCATGGCTAAGGTGTATTTGTGCAATTGGCTTACAGCTCCCAAACGCCCAGCAGAGGAAAGCCTTCAGGACATCCACTCTGGGTGGGTACAGGCAGGTTGCAGCAGGATAGCTCTGTAGGGAGGAGTGGGCAAGACCTCAGCTGAGTGAAGATCTGTGTTAACAGAACGGCTCTCTGAGACTCTAGGTCTAGTCATGCCTTTGCTATTGCACCCATGACCAAGGTCAGCAGCGCCTGCTTTCCATCCTGTGTGCCAAGCCTGAGTTCCAGTCCCCATGAGAATCTACTTCTCTGTGCTCTTTCCCACTTCTGTACAGATTCTGGCAGAAATGGGAGAATAATTAAATTTATGGTTCTAACCCAACTGTATCCCATCTCCACCCACCGGCTTAAGACATTGGTAATATTATTAAGATGCTTCATATCCAGCACTATTCAATCTTTGTCACAGAAGCAGGTTGGGAAAGAAGGGCACTGGTATGTTACGCAAAAAACTTACAGTTGCCTAGTACCATTCAGCTTATTACTCCTGACATTCTGAAACGAAAATATCTGATGATGTCATATTCTAAAGTAGTTTCTGTGTTCTCCTCTAGAACTGGAGGCACAGATTTCCAGAAAACAAAACACTCATTAAGGCTAGTCTACACATTTCTGATTTCTAACTTGCCCTTTTTACTGTGCTAAGCAGGTTGAATTATACCAGATTTGCTGTCATACTGCTCACTAGCAGGAAAAAAAAAAAACCACCCAGTAGACAGACTTTTGATCTCCGGATTCCGGTTAGCAAAGCAAAAATGAAAACCATTAGCAAAAATTTGTGCTGAACTTTCCAAATGTACAATAAGCTCAAGTTCATCAGAGTGGAGAAAAGCTGTGTAACAGTTTGAATAAATCTAATTATTGGTTTTGTCAGTAATGTGTTGCATTAAATCATTCTCTCTCAGAGAAGTAATGCAGCAACTCTGTATACGTACTAAGTGATATTTTGGTGGAGAGTTGCATAAGCTAAATGACAATTAGATTTGCTTCATAACAGGTCTCACCTGAGTCAGGGAGAGAAAAAACTGGCATGCCAAAGGTTATAAGCACTGATGTTCCTTTGAATAAACAGAATATGATCTCAGCTGTACAAAAAGGAAATGTTACTAAAGTGAACTGTAACCTCAACTACACTGTGACATCTTTTCTGTGAGTCTCCTTCTATAAAGCAGGCAATTTTCCAATGTGTCGTACAGTACTGTTAAAATCGGAAGTATGTGTGTATTGTTTCCGAAGAGGTTGCCTATACATTCATATTTTTCAAGGCTTTCCATTTCTTCATTTTTATTTCTTTAACAGTTCCACCCAAAAGGGAGATGATGATTATGAAGATTACACTTCAAACAAGACTTGGGTTTTGACTCCCAAAGTCCATGAGAGTGATGTCACTCTTATTTTAAATGGCTTGCTGGAAGGATATGACAACAAGTTGAGACCTGACATAGGAGGTATATTGGTTTTCTTTTTAGACCACTTTGAAGTGGTGAAAAAAAAAAGACTTTTCATATATTATATTACAAAGGAAGCAGAATCCATTCAAAGTGATTATGAAACCAAAATACAATGTAGTAAAACAGCAGTGACACGAAAAGTAGTCACAATTTTGGAAGCTGACATAAATTAAGATTGCTAAATCTGTTCTGAGACATCTAACGAGACTTTCGTGATTTGCTGAATGAGGCTGCTTGTCACGATGCACCTGCATAGGAATTTCAGAACTCAGCTTTTGGGGAATGAAAAAAGCAAGTTTTTGTCTTTGTATATCTAAGTGAGGGTGTTAAAGAACCACAAATAATACATTGGAAAGGAAGGCCAAGTGAGGATAACGCAGCCCAATCCTTACATGACGGGATGGACGCAGACAGCCCCTAACAACGGCAGGTCTGCATTGACCTGGGCCCTCACTTGCACAGGGAAGAAGTGACTGGGGAGCGGGGCACAGAGCAGGAGGGTCACAGAGCAGCACTGCAGTCAGGTAAGGCCAACCCCCCTAGACTTCCCCCCCAGCGGATATTAGCAGAGAGAGCCCAGCCTGGACTCATAACAGAAGTCTTATTTGATTGAATCGCTTTTTGCAGGAATCTTCCCCTCCGCTGATCACTGAGGGAGCTCAAAGAGATAAACCTCCCTGAGCTGCCGTAAGTCAGTTTGAAAGGCCCCATGTGTGCACAGAAGAGGCAGACAGTACCTCTGGAGAAGGGGACACAGCAGTAATAAGATTATAGAGAAACGCAGAGAGAATTCAGGGATGAGGCAGGCGATGGAAAGCAGAGAGCAGCAAGGTTAATGAAGGAAGCGGTTTCTAACAAGTTTATAGAGGCTTATAAAGTACAGAATGTTTCACAGTGACGGATAACATGAGCATTTAACCTTCGATGCATGTATATGGCGCAAATTAGCAGAGGAATTTGTCTTATTTTCCCAATCCAAGACTTTAGAGATGAAAAAGGATTCATCAAAGCATCTGGGAAAAAACAATCATGTTTTAGTCAAAGTGTGTAAGAATATGAAAGCTACAATAAAATAATTTCAAAAGAATTTCATGTAACAAACGTTTCCATTCCTGTTTTAGAGCCTTGAGTATTATTTTTGCTTTGGGCTCACAAAATTGTTACGTACCCACAGCCATCTCTGCAGGCAACAGCAGTCACACTGCATTTGGCATTATAATCTAAAATGAGTGATGCAAGACATCATAAGAAGAAAAACTTGGCTTATAAGTGTTTTGTCAGTTCTGTTGCTGTGACCTGACACAAAATGTACATACTCACAGGCAGATATGACTCACTCTAAGGAAACAACACAGGTTTCAGTAATTGTTCTCATAGCATAAGTGAATTTGTTCTGACAGAATAAATGATATAAAAATTTGCCTCAGTGTGTCTCCAGCTAATTTCAAACTGGGCACATTGCTACAAAATTATAGTTACGTATATGCACATTTAAATGTGAGGCAACCACAGCCCTACAAGAGAGGTACTCTAATAATCTTTTGCTTTTGTTTGACTTTCACGTTTGACCTTCACTCATGTTACTGATTCTTGTTTCTCTTACAGTTAAACCGACCATAATTCACACTGACATGTACGTAAATAGCATTGGGCCTGTGAACGCTATCAATATGGTAGGTGAATGATTGACAATTTTGTTACAAAGCTTCCACTAGTTTTGATGTTGTGCTATATGTATATTATTTATTAAAATCTCATTAATATTATTATGGATGTTCCATTCAAATGCATCTTAGTTTTATCTGTCAGTGGGAAAATAACAGAATAAATGGGTTTTAAACAACAGTCTTTGGTAAACCATTGCCCAAAGTTGACAAAAATCTGTTTTTATCAGTTCTAGTATAATCTTCTGTAGTTCACTTTTTTTTCATATGGAATTAAGGAAAGCATATCAGGAGTTATGTGAAATGCTGAGTGCCGTGTTTTCATCAGTATTTCTGGTTAACACAACAGGAATATACAATTGATATATTTTTCGCTCAAACGTGGTATGACAGACGTCTGAAGTTCAACAGCACTATAAAAGTGCTCAGATTAAACAGCAACATGGTTGGGAAGATCTGGATACCAGATACATTCTTCCGAAATTCCAAGAAAGCTGATGCTCATTGGATAACAACTCCTAATAGAATGCTCAGGATCTGGAATGACGGCAGAGTGTTGTACACACTGAGGTATTTACACCTGATTTTAATTTCAGTTTCTTTAGGGAAAGCCAAAGAGAATGGTGCTGTGAATTCACATTGTTTGACATTAACCCAAAGCAAAACCATTGTTTTTTCCTATTTACTTATGCACAGAGCCCTGAAAAGGGGAAATATTTAGAAAACATTACATGCATACAATTAATTTATTATTGTCACAGTAAAGTTTTATTTCTTCTTATAGATAGCACTGCCTTGCTCCACAATAGACAAGTTCCTATACTAAAATGAACATAAGCATTGTAGTAATCCATCTTAAATTCCAGATGTGTTTTATTGTTTGCCACTGGTTTGGTCAATATTGCCTTTTACCTCTGTACTGGGTTACACTGATGAATTTGAAATATCCTTGAATTAACTAGGTGGTATAAAATGAGGTATTATACACATTAAAGCCCTCTCATTCTGAATTGATTAAAATTTAGCTAGATGAATATCCAACTGGCAAAAGCATTTCAGTCCTCATGTAGCTTAAGAAAACAAGAATTGTCATTTCAGCATTGGTCATGTACCATTCAATCCAAAACCTACAGATGTGCCACGTTCCACTAAGATTTTCATGAGTTTGAAATTGATATGCTCATCTCCAGATTTCTGTCAGTGTGTAGCTTTCCTTTTAAGACCTTTAAAAACCGTGTATAGGTTAGCCACTATTAAGGGACTGAATGAAATATGGCAGTTTTTAGCAGACACATCTAATTTTGGATTTCTAAAAGTACGTGTCTCTATCTGATCTATAGCACTTACACCACCCGAGTTATCATGGAGACTCTCCTGATATGCAGTGGAGAGAAACACCTTTCCCT
>NW_010396459.1:11041-26482 GCF_000710305.1 Buceros rhinoceros silvestris
ACACTCTTCTTCTGAATTAATTTAAATGCCTTATTTTGGAGTTAAGTATATCCTCAGAGAGCATTTCCAGTCGCTAGGAAGGTGGTCTGCATGGCTGTCTTGGATGCAGATGTCTAAATTTGGACTCCCATCCATCATTTCTGAAATTTTTGCCACTGAAATTACATTTCCACAGTGCATTATGGCATGTTGTGACACAGAGATTTGTCACTCACTACTCATGAGATGACTTGTATAGCTACTCAGGGCTTTGCCAGTCATGAGTAATGCTGTCATTTCAGATGCACAGGAACAGAACTTTAATACCTTACTCTACTATACAGTCCAGAAAGTAGGACCTATATACCTAAAAAAGAAACACTTCTTATCAGTAACCATGATGTCTTCCTATGACTGGAATATCCAAATTAATACATACATGCCAATAGTTTACTTGTCGTTTATCTATATATATTTGCATATTTCATAGTCAGATTCCGTGTTAGTAAGAATCTGATTTTGCTTGCTGTGAGGTAGCAAACTTCAAGTGCATTCTCTATATCCTGTTCTCTTTCTCCTCAGGCTGACAATTGATGCTGAGTGTCAGCTACAGCTACACAACTTCCCAATGGATGCCCATTCCTGCCCTCTGGAATTCTCAAGCTGTAAGTAATGCTTAGAATTATCCTGGGTTTGACCCACACTGAACCTCTTATTATACATTTGTATTTGCATACTTAGAGTCAGTGAGGGTTATGTTCTTAACTGGACATAGTCCAATGGCTTTCAATTTATTTGTACCTTATTTTCAAGTACATTTATCATGTGTTCACAAATATAATTGAAGAGATATATTTTTTAAAAATTATAGAATTTCTGGGACCTATGGGATTCATTTTTGCTTATATATTAGCATGACAGCAGAAACTTTTACTTTCAGCATCAAGGTCTCCTAGCCTGACACTTTCTTTCTGCACATGGGTGTTTTACTGTTGCAATAGTTGCAGTCAAAAGTTCGACATTTTATAGTCAGGTCAAGGTGTGAAATCCTGGTCCAGCTGCAGACTTTTTGGTCATAACTGAAGGATAGGCGAAACTTCATCCTACTGGGCCCACAAATGTGGACAACTCATTTTTTAAAAATTTACCCCAAGTGCTACTTGAATTTATAACCAGTAAAATAAAATGTGACATTAAGAAAAAGGCACTACTAAGTAACTTGCGAAAAACCACATCTATCGTTTATTGCAGCACACTTCTCCAGTTTTTTCCAGAAATAGAAAATAGTATTTTTACTCCCCAAAGCACACTAACATCCTAGCAATGTCTGTGACACAAAGCATTCTGTATTTTCCATGGCAATAAGATGGCTACCCAAGAGAGGAGATCATTTACCAATGGAAGCGCAGCTCAGTGGAGGTGGGAGACACCAGGTCCTGGAGGCTTTACCAGTTCTCCTTTACAGGACTAAGAAATACAACAGAAGTGGTGAAGACTACTTCAGGTAAGACAACTGATCTGTTTGCCTCCAGATTAGTTTAGGATTTTATTAACAGAAAGGAAAGAAGGAAGATCTCTCTGTGTTTAGTATGGGCAATTCACTGACCATCACAGGTTTTTAAATACCTATGGAACCACCCAGGCTTTAGTATTTCTGAGGAAGAATTCACAGGAAGAAAAATAAGTTGTTGTCTACTGTCCATTCTTGCCCTTCCAGAAATATCTAGAGTGGCAGGAGCAAGCCACTACTACAAGGGGTGGATGGGCACGTGGAACATCCTATCCTGCTTCAGTGTAGAAAACAGCACAGCTGAGCCACTAAATGATAATCTGATACCGATTTGAATATTTTATAATCCCCTTCCAACTTCCAGAAGCAGAAAATAGACGTGCACAGAAATGAAATTCAAAGACCCAATCTCTTTACTATAGCAGCTCCAAGTTCCTTAAAACAGGGCACATTCAACTCTCATTAAAGAGAGCAGACTTAAAATCAGTCTCAGATGATTTTCCTGCATATTTCTATCTCCTTGGAAACAAGTAACGGAATTTAAAATGATAAATGAGGAAGTACTCAGCATTTAATAAAAATAGCAATTTTAACCCTACTAAGCAGAAGAATACATTCTTCTAGACATACATATTGTTTTATTTCTCAGTGGAAAGAAAATCAGTGAATATGAGAAAGGATGTAAAGAGGAATTGTATATTAATATTCTGGTATGTGCATGATATCCCTTGTCTTTGTCTTCCTACTTTCAAAACGAACAGAATGAAAACAGTTTCTCTTTTCAGGTTCCTTTTGATTTTTACCTTATTTTATTGTCCTGGCAAATACAATGATTTGAATTCAGACATCTGTGTTAATTCTGACTTCAGAAATATGCCCATCCATTTTATTTCTAAAAGGTCAGCACTGCTGCTGTATTCAAAGGGAGAGTAAGACATGCTAGAGTTGAGAAGTGCCTGCTGTGCTTTGCACTGGAGTGCAAAGAGGTGGTGAATTAATTCAAGGTCCAACTCCTGAATCACTGGACATTATGTAGCAATGACATGTTTAGTCTCACGAGCAGGGCAAAAATGGAATAAAGCCTCCCAGCTGTAGCCACATTTGCCTTATGGCACCTCTGCCACTTCAGCTGAGGAAGAGATTTAGTCAGCTATTCAAGAAAGTATTTGACCTTTCTCATTTTCCCAGGAAAATAAAAATAAAGGTGCTAAAGAGGACAAGAGAACAGCGCATGTGTGAGCCACAGCTGCTAACAACCACCATTACACACCACACAGTAGAATTTCTCTCAAAGCAAAAATATAAATGGCAACACATCTCACCTCAGGCTGCCCTAACAGGCAAAGCACAAAAGCAGCTGTGCACCCAAGCGTGGACTAAGGTCTCGTCCTGCCTGGGTTGAAAACTAACTTTATTATAACCTTTATTCCTGTTTCTTTTGTTTGT
This sequence comes from Buceros rhinoceros silvestris, assembly GCF_000710305.1. NCBI lineage: Eukaryota > Metazoa > Chordata > Aves > Bucerotiformes > Bucerotidae > Buceros > Buceros rhinoceros. The sequence continues at coordinate 13,977 of NW_010396459.1, forward strand.
TATTTTGTCTTTCCTTTTCTGCTCGAGCCATTCTCTGATAAACTTTTTTTTTTTGGCCCAAGATAGAAAGAATTAAAATCTTAATACGCTACAAGATTCAGATCCACTGATTCAACATGTCTTGCACCGATGAATCAAAAGCACTCTTTAATGTTCTGCTAGTGTGAAGAAAGTGCATACTGGGAAACAAACAGTGAACACAAAGCAAAAAGATATGTTCCCACGCAAAGAGAACCTTTTCTCTTTTCAGAGGACTGCCGATCAAGCTTGTAGCACTCACCTGGAGTACCACCATAACGTCACATCAGTAGTTTTTAATATGATGACACACACCATCCCCTTCAATTTGTGTTAAAAAAGAGGTAATTAGCAGCTAGCATGCACTTTATAGACCCACTGTAGTCATCATTTGACTCCTAAGAAGAAATGCTTGTGAAAGTTACTCAGCCTGCTGAGCTGCTTTCAAAGACCTGCCTAGTATAAAAACTTCGAAAAATATCTTGTGCATATATTCCTTTTGCTGCAGTTGTCTTATGTTTTATTTTCCTTGCTACTCATCTTTTTATGATCACAGATATGCAAGGAAATTAGATCTGACTTTGATCTAGGTGCAGTACCTAAATAATATGAAGCTGAAAAAAAAAAAAAAATCAAGAAAAATAGGGATTGTCATGAATCTGGTCTATCTCCTGCAAATATTTTGCTAAAGCTGGAGAGCCTAAAGAGTGTTCATTGCTCACCTAAGAGCCTCATTAGCATGCTGGAAACTACGAAGCCCAACACTCCTCTGCCAAACACATACTCTACCTATAATTACTCTCTTACATGCATATGTTTTCAATAGAAAAGACAAAAAAAATATTGCAAGCTTATAGATATACTAGGAATGTACGTGCAGCCTGAGTACGCAAGATAAATGTTTGAATATCCTTATAGCCAAAATAAATTCTCAAAACTTGCGCAGTTAATTGCAGTGCTGTGTATAATGGAATTTAGGCACAAACTAACGACAGTACCACTGCCAATTCAATGGGGATGAGCTGACATTCAGTGGAGGAGACAATGGACAGATTAATGAGATATTGGACAGAGGGCTATACTACACTTTCGAGAACTCTTCCCCAAAACTAAATTTAGATGACAACGGAAATCAGAGAAACCTGAATAAATCGGGGGAATTAGAGAACGTGGGATTGAACAGTTACAGAACAGAAGGAACCTGAGGGTGTAAAGGCATTTGAAAGTGCAGGACACTTTCTATATCTTCCTTTAGCCGATTTCAAAATGAACTTGTTTCCAGCTTCATGCCTTCCAGTGACTAACACATTCTAGTCCTTGAGGGCTATGCTTGCTTGCTGACTGGAGCAGAGAAGAGAATCAGAAAGGATGGCTGAGACCTGGTCATTAAAAATCCCGTTACCTCTCTTTCTGTCATGCCATAGCTGAGATCACATTTGAGATCTAGGCTGAGTTATGAGCAGAGAAAGACAAGGATTGCTTGAATGTAAGCTTCATACGACCTGACAGACTTGCTGAAGTGACTACATTTATCTGCTGCTCTTCTTTTGCATGTGCTGCGGAAATATAAGATTAACTGAAAGGGCCAGATGTTGAAATTCCGTCCCTGATCAGTTAGCAAATCCTGCTAACAGCAGAAAAAAGCAACTGGAATATTACAAACCATGCTGTCTGTTTCTCTTATCTGAAGTGAGTCATCCTGAATTGTCAGCTTGTTGCTCTCCAAACTGAACATTCACATGTGACTCTAATTTTCCTCGAAAGTCACAGACCAAGCATTAAAAAATGACTTAGCTAATGGAATCCACTGCCCATTTATAGGGGCGACTGCTAAGAAAAGTTAACTTTCAACCTTCTGCCCGATGAACATTTCATTAAAATTACTTAATCGTCTGTACATTTAATAATAGAGTAGTGTACGTAATTTTTGCTTTTTCACTACAAGCTATGTTGTGTACACAGCAGTGGTTTCATTCAGATTATTTGCAATAAAGTGTATGTTAAGACATAATATCATCTGAGTTATATAAACTACTACAGTTGACCTCACACACTTTCTGAGATGGGTTTAAGATTTATCGTGTTATTGAAGTATGTCCATAAACACCGCTCAAACAGTGCATAGCTCAGTCATTTATTAAGAAACTAGCATTTCTCTTGTGTGACCTTTTTTGCTCACAGTGTAAGGCCTCATCCACTGAACTGTAGTAAGATTTTCCAATAAAAAAGGGACAAAATAGTGGAAAAGCACAGAGAATAAAAATTCACTGATTTCTGAAATTCGAATGGACGCTGCCATGAGCAGCCCGTACAAAGAAAACATCAGATTTACAAAATCCTGCTTCAAACCTAATGCTGAGGTTGCATGTTTAAAATTGTACTTAACAATGTCTTCAGTTATTTAAAAGTGTGTGATTTATTAGACATATGGTCTATACATGGGACAAATAAAAAACTAGCTGGAAAATGTGGCAGAAAGGGGCCACTCAGCACAAAAAGAAACAGAATTGTATTGTACAATAAGTAGCAACAATAAAGAGAGGAACACCAAAAAATACTGCTCTAGCACAGGACTTTCCATCCTCCAAAGTCTCATTCAGTATTGCACAGTACACCTAATTCAAATGAATGTCAAGTCGCTTTAAAAACCATTCTATATCTAATTCCTGATCATTTATATTCACTGTGGATTAAAAACAAGAAAAAATCAGGTGAGAAAATAGACCCTCAAGTCCATTTGCTGACATGATTTGTGAATCATATCAGCAAATGCTGCTGTTCTTCACTTTTTGGATGTCAAAATGAAAATATTATAGAGCTTCTATAGAACAAAAGTTGTTTACTGCTTAGGAGGGACTTCAGGAAGTTTTTTGAGAGAACTTTCTCAACTCAGAGGTGACTAGTGAGAAAGATAAGCTTTATTTTTTTTGGATTGTTTCTGCAATACAAGTGATACAGTGTAAGATCTGCAAAATATAATGCACAAGTGGATGACACCGATAAGGGTTATGTTACACTTTGGAAACAGAAAAACAGGAAAATTTAAGAGTTTTTAATTAGTTATATTAAATAAAGATTGGAAATAATCAAGTGCACAAATATAAAAAGATCAGCAGTTTTTAAAAAATCTTTGGGACTGTAGTAGTCCACAATACACAAAGATAACATGATGCTGTTGCAAAAAAAACACCTTTTTTTGGATGCATTATTCAGAGTGTTGTGTGTAAACCTGGGAGAAATATTCACTGTCCTACCCTGTGAAAAAATGATGTCAAAGGGTTGCCGCACTCTGCTCGATTAAAAGAGTTCACTTTTAAGTGCAACATTTTAAGACGGGGGAGCACAGAAGAGTGTAACACGTAAAGCGTTTAGAAAACCTGACCTATAGAAATATTTGGAACTATGGAGCTAGTCTGGAAGACAATATGATCAGTGATCAGAGGAGCAACACAAGCACACTCTTCTCAAACCACAGCAATCATCAGCACCGGCACCTACTACTTAGGGAGATTGTAGAAACCCTGCAATCAGAGGTTTTGCAAAATCATACCTCAGACCAAGGAAAGGAATAACATACCTTGACGTTCTTTCCATTGATAAGTTTCTATGAATTTCATAAACTTACTAGACAAACAGCTCACTACTTCACTATGCTACTCACTATTTCAGCGTTTCTGAACGCACAAAATACTGTACTATACAAACGAGTTTGTGTATGTGTAATTATTCGGGACAGATGGAGCTGCTGGTATTCTCAGTTCACTTCTGTGACTGGGTAGTTCCTTTTCTAAACCAGACATTGCCTATTGCTTATTCACAGATCCCATTCTGAATCCTTGATTAGATACAAAGGCATTATAAAACTAATCAATAAATAGCAAATCAACAAGCTGCACAGGATTCACAAGTCTGGTGAGGCAGTATCTGTGAATTCCTTTTGATTTTCTTCCTGATGGGTTTTACAGAGCTAATGGGAGCTGTGCAGTAGAGAGAATGTATTGTTTATAACTGATAAACAGTGTCAGAGTAGTAATTAAATATTTATCTTGATATGTATCTATATTAAGCCACAACTAAATTTGGGTCTGGTTTCTGTTTTATCAGGAAAATGTGGTCGAGGCCATTATTTTGTGGAAGAGCACTTATTTGCAGGCTTTTACTTTATTTTAAAGTCGTATGATAATGAAACACAGGCACGCAGTCCCCAGAGGTTTACAATGTTCAAAAACCCCAGGAGCCTTCTCCCTATGCTTCTTTATTAAGCTAAAATATGATTTGTCAGGTGTATAACGTATTTGAAGTCCTGTGTTGGGAAATAGGCCCGGCATTATAAAACAGCCACAGGAGGATTGCCACCGTGCCTGGAAATCCCTGACAGCCCCAGACACAGCTCTAGCTTCTCGTATGGGTTCCCTTTAGCATATGGTATCATCAGAGAGATCCCTCTGAGAACAGAAAAAAAAGTGTTGTGTACCTGCATGTTTCTTTTGGCAGAATTTAAATGTACATTGTATGCACTTTGCAGTGAGCAAATGATGACATAAGCTTTAAGTTAGAAACCACAGCCTACTACTCAATTGCTCTGTGTGTCTTTACTGTGCTCTATTTATGGTATAGAAGGGGATTTACCTCAATATCCTTGTTTTTTGAAAAGATAAATTATTACTCTAAACCTACTTGCTAAAAGAATACTGTCTCTGCAGAACAGTGAAACATTTAAAGCAGCAGGCAGGCACAACGGACTGAAAGGCCTATTTTTACGTCTGCTAATTCAAAGGAAATCCTCAGTTCTAAGATAATGTCCTGAAGATAACCCTAAAATATCTTGATAACTACACCTGAAGATTTTACTCCCAATATAAATACTCTTCCCACCTGTCATGAAAGAGCATCAGGGAGGGTTTGGGTTTTTTTGCTTATAATTTCTCTTCCATTTAAACTGTCCCTTATTTTAACTCACATGAAGCACTGTTTAACATTACTGTATCAAACATATTAATTGAAAGAAAATAGAGGAGGAGTTGAGTTATTCAACTTTCATATGCCACCATTACAAAGGGTTACAGACAGTTCTGTGAGCAGGAGGGGGTTTGTTATGGTGTTAGCTTACAACAGTTTGCTGCCGGGGAATAAAACCCATCTAAGGTAACTGCTCCTGCTTGGTTTTTTTTTTGAAGATAATGAGTAACAGACTTTTCCCAAGTAATCCAGATACATATATCTGTTCAGTCATTCATAAAACCATAGCAATTAATAAACATTTGCTGAAGTTGTAACTGCTGAAAAGTTTGTTCACTGAAAATAATTAGTCTTTGTTTCAGGATAATGCCTTCAAAGAGTAAAGATGTAGGACAATTCCCTTCCTCCCATACCCATTGTTCACTCCACATTTTCTCATCCAAGCTCGTTAACTGTGTGACAAATGAGTATTTATAGATTAATTCACATGACTGCATAAATGAATCAATTCAGTAAGCAGTTTTTGGTTCCTCCAGGTCATGCAGACATCCAAGATCTACCGACATGCAGTTTTCCAGAACTGCAAAATCGGAACAGCTTAGGAACCCCTTAATCCTTCCCCTTAACGCTTTGGTGTTGATGCAAAAAAGCACCCAGAGCCCAAAGACTCCTTAACTTTGCTATCCTTTTCAGAGTGATGGGCTAGATCTTCGTGGTTGCACAGGCAGGAAAAAAATGCACCATTCCTATGGAGAATCAGTACATTTCAAATTCTTACAGATTGAAAGAATCTGACTTTTCTGTTCAGGTTTGTATCTCTATAACTTCAGGTTCAGGCATTCAAGATCACCTGCTTCTAACTAATCATATAAAGAGCTGAAAGGCTCTTTGATGGTTAGTTCGTATCTTTCGAGAGGGGTTAAAGGCTTTCTTAAAATTCCAGTGACAGTAATTCAGCCCTTTTTTACTGTCAGTTTTTCCTAGACTCAATGTCAACTGAGTCATCCTAGCAAAGTGAAATCACGGCCCCTGAAGAAAAGGGATGTTGAGGCCTGAAACCTCTTTTTCAGCTTACCCCAGCATGACTTCCCAATCAAACGGAGACTCTTGAGGGTCAAGTTTATTTTTCCGAGTTTGTTTCACGGAAGGTTTGCCATATCTGAAAGCATGGCTTGATATGGTTTAAACTGAGCTTTAGAAAGGTCAAGAAAGGATATAAAGGATTAATATACAAGAAACAAGAGAATAAGGGATAACGTGGAATCTGACAAGCATTTCCACTGAACCTCATGCAGGGTAATTGCAAAAGCACAGATGTTAAAGGCAAGACTGATCTTGTAATAATACAGTTTTATCGATAGAACAGTGGCTTTAAGAAATAGTTTGTTCATTTAATAACTAAAATAATAATTAGATCTTTAAGGAAATGTAAATTATTTTAAAATAAAACAATTTTGAATATTTTTAATTTCATTACAAAATCAGCAAATTAACAATTTTTCTATATCTTAAAGCCTTTCCTGCAAGTAGCTAATTACACAAATTTTTGTATTGATCCTATGAATATATTTTCACAAATACTGATGACTCAGACACAAAGCATACTAACGTTCCAACTCTGTTTTTAATTGCTGATTGGTAATGAAATTATCATACCCCATCCACTGACTGACTTTCACAGAAACTGATGAAATATCACAAGAGACAAATCACTGTAATTCCACTCTGCAACTGCAGTTAGATCTGCTTACAATGAACTGTGGTGAGAAATCCTTGGTTCAAGAGGATTAGATACAACAGCTTAGAAGTTCAAGAACAATGCGTATTCACAATTATTTTAGCATTAAAATAACCCTGAATATTAAGTGATTTTTAGATCATTTTTCTTCATAGTGAATAAGTATGTTTAAATTATTGTTTTAAATAAATATTTTGTTGTGTTGTTTAAATAATTAAACTTTGAGCAATCCTGTGATAAACTGGAGGGTTCCTGAGCACTTCAGCCTTCCAGCTGTAGCACCGCAGGTTAATCTCTGTAACCTGTAAACTGATCAGCATGGAACTGATTGTTGATTTCCTCCCCGATATTTCAGTTCTAGATCCCTTTTCTGTTCAGAAGAGGTGTTTGCAGTACAATGATTTTAAGATAATTTCTTTCATATCTTTTTCCCTTGGTCTTACCTGACTCATCATCAGTGGAGAAAAGAATTTTTTTAAAGATGTTTGAAGTTAATGGCAGCTTAATGTTCATGATTTGTATAGTGTAGGGATAGTTCATCTGAAGTAAGTTTGGATTTGCCTGGGGCACATAAATGTCCTAAATAACAAACATATGCCTTGAAGGCTGTTCTTACACAGTTAAATCCCTTCAGTTTGCAAGTACGATTTCTAGCTTCTCAATCTCATGTCATTACATAGCCTTTTTAGTAACCTACTTAAGATGCTGTTTTGTTGGGGGAGGTTGTCACTGTATTTGAATAGATATAATTTGAAGGCTGAGGGGAAGTAAGACATACAAGTCTGTGTAACAAGAGGGAGCTAATAATACTCAAATCCAACCAAATATCCCATGTAAAAAGCAAATGAAACTAACTTAACACCACTAAGTTTAAAGAGACCTTCCAGTGACCTTTGATTTTCACTTTTTTGTATCAAATAAAAAAGGACAAACAAAAAGAAAATAGACTAGGGTGTTAAATGAAAATGAGTACAGTATATGCAAACTTCTAAAACTCTCTGCAGTACCTTGTGATTATAAAATGTTCCACTTACACATTGAGACACATGTTATCTACAATTCCATTAAACCATCCTATAATGTTGACAACCCACTCTCACAGAGGAGATAGTAGCATAATGTTAAGCCTGGCAGTAATGTTCAAATGTTTGTCATTATCATTTTACATTTCACAAACATTAACTCCCCCATTTGTATTGTTAAAACAAATCCTTAATTGTAAATAGCATGTGTTTTAACACTGCCTTTTTAAACAGGGTATAATTGTCCTCATTTTGATGTACATTATAGAAGCTATAAATATGCCACTTATCTCAAAAAGTGATACAGTCTATTAAGTGAGTTCTTTACTACTCTCAAGAAGACTGCATAATTAAGGCTAAAGAGCTGCAGGATAAAATTTATGTAATAATACTTTCTTGTACCATGCCCTACATAAGAGAATTTTAAAATATTTTTCAAGATTTAATGCTTAAAGTACCATGACACCCTTGGAGTGTCTTAATGCTACTGACTAGAAATTAGCACGAAGCTAGGCAGCAAATAGGTATTTGTTCTTTCTTGTATATAGTATAGAATTGAGAAAATGATCAAAAACTTTGCCTATCTTGACTAACTTGTCTGTAATGTGTTCTTGTTGATTGCAGCTCCATTTCTTCTCTCTTAATCGTTAGAATATGTTTGAGAAGTAGAGTCATACTATGTAGGTAACAATCAGTCATGCAAGGTAGTTTCTGTCCTGTGACTGTACAGCTTAAAAAATATCCAAGCGACTCTTCCCTTGCCCTCCACCAAAAGCCCTAAAATGAGTTCACACCCTGTACGTTCGAATTACAGATAGCAAAAACTAGTTGAACCTACTTAACATCTCTTCTCTAGTTCTGCAAAATACAAAAATATACAGTCAATAAAGACTGGTAGTGATTTCTTACGTTATTATGCTACAATTACTGCTGTTATCCAGTACCATTTCTTGAAAAACAAAACAAGTTTGAACACTTCCACCCTTGAATACTTGAACCCTTGTAGCTCACCAAGATTTCCCTTCTTACAGCGCCGTAGCAAACTACTTGTCTGGAACAGAGCTCTTAGATTGCTCCAGCTGCAAAACCATAAAGTGAAAGAGCAATGCCACGGAACTCCATATTTTAGCTTTCATTGCACAAGTGCAATAGCAATGCCCAGGGCAACTCCTGCCAGCGTCCTGTCACTCTGGCTAGGTTTGCTCTAGTGCGAAGGATTTCAGCTATGAAATGAGAGTGCTTGAATAACTCTCACCACTCTTTGTCATACTGAGAAAAGCAAGAATATTATTGAATATGAAGAAATTACTTTTTCCTATTAGAATTTTTAAAAAATAATAATTGTTAAAAACTGTACGACTCGATTTAGCAATACTGCTTTCAAGTATAGGTAAAGCAAATCTATCATGTCTTACAGTTCAGAGAAAGACACTCTGTTTCTGCTGACAAGAAAGGCAAAGAGTTTCACCGGGAGAATTTATTGCTAGTGAATAGCGCAGAAATTAAAACCCCATTATGGCTCTACAAGTCAGAGAAGAAAAGCAAAAGAGGGAAAGATCAACCCTCCAATTATTGGAATATGGAAACACCAGGTTTCTCTGAACTCATGAACTGGTCCATTTTGTGTGCTAAGAACAAACCCCACCAGTGCCCCAGAGAAGAAAGGTACCACAGTATCCTCCCACATCGTAGTGCCACATCCTTTAAAGTTTAAAGTGGATTTTGTTTTCCTGGTATGATAAGAGATTTTCTCTAGGGAGAATTATGTAAGAAAAATGAATAGTTCAGCGAGCAGAAGGGCTGGTTTCTTACAGATTTGCATGTCAGGGCAGAACTCCCTACTGTCTAATGAACATGTAAATGCCAGTTTCAGTTTTCTCAGCAGCTGAAGCATTCCTCACAGATGTTCCCTAAGTCATCTTGCCAGAGTCTAACAAGAACCAAATCCATACCTTAACTTTTGAGAGGAACATTGTATGGAGGGCCCGATATTGTAGAAAGCAGTAGAGCAGCAGTATATTGACAGTCAAATCCCCCTAGCTGTCTTTTTGACACCTTGCAACTTCTGAAGAGTTAAAATTGATCGGTATTTTCAGAATTATAAATAAAGAGGGCCTGAGGTAATATAACCTTGATTTCTTTTAAAGGAATAGGATAAAAAGCAATATGCTTCTCTAATTTTTAACAAAAGCTTAAATGGTAACAGTTTGGGGGCTTATAATAAAAGCGCTATTCGTTATGTTTCATCTTTAACTACATTTCACAAGCCATTATAATTTCAACGTCCGAATGGGACCCAGGCTCTATGAGCCAACACATTCTAATAAGAATATTGGAAATTAAATCAAAATCAGGAAACAACTGAAGAGCTCAGACATGTTCAGCCTAATATTTGTAGGTTGAAGAACGGCATTTGTTTTACACACAGTTCAGATAAACAGTTTCAATTTGATGTGTGGAATTAAAAAGATAGTAATTAGCTAATATATACTGAACATTTCTTTGAAATTCTCTAGCAGATTTCAGAACAAAAATTTTAAAGTAATAATTGACTCTAGCACCTCTGTGAAGGAGGACAGTCAGCCCAAGCTAAATTTCTTCTTATATAGAACCTACACTTCAAACCAGGTTAGTGAAATGAGAGACCTCTACTCAACCTGTACTAGCTAAAATCAAATATAAATGTATGGTAATTGTTAATATGCCTATCTGAATGCAGTGCCACAGGTACTACCCATGCACAAGTCTTAAAATACAATTTATAAAAATAAATTTAAAGGACAAAGTAGCCTTTCAGAAAAGAGCAGTGATGAATATTATTTTTTTATATGACAGCTGTAATTCTATAATTCACTTACTCGGGGAACACGGATTGCTAGCTCATGGTAATGCAACTGCACAACAAATAAATTGTTTCACGTTGAGAGCTGCTTGGAGAACTTTGTTTACACCTCTGTTCATATTTTTGAACATACACTTTGCTTGAAAAGGTGTTCACATAGAGATGTTACGATCAAGAAACAGGGAGGAAACTACATCAGTAAAACATGTTTTCCAAAAACTACCATCAGTCATCTTCTTTTGAACTTATTCTACTTTTAGAAATAATAAACGTTTAAAAGTCATACGGCTGGAAATTGTTGGTATGCAATTTGAGAACACTGCTGTCATTTCCAGAGTAAAAACTGAAATTCGTAACAAAAATAAACAAGCCTCTGACTTCTCTTTTTCTCTCTACTGAAGTATTTTCAACGCTCTTGCTCTGGCTACACTCCTTCTCCCTCACCTGCTGTATACACGTATGAATGGCGAAGGGCTGCTAGGGAGCAGGGCCAGCAGGGGAGCCTGCTGCTGGCCAGGCGCTCTGGAGAAGGAGTGCTGTGTTTGCCTGGGGCAACAGCTGCTTTCTTGAAAAACTGGATGTCATCCCCATATCCACATCCCTCCCAGGAAACTCATAAACCCATTCAAAGCAAATACCGTTTTGTTGGGTGTAAGAAGTTATCGCTGGGAATTTCATTGCTTTACTGCTTAGGTTTTGAGTAACCTCATTTGTGGCATCTGGGGTAACTGCATGACTGACTTTTCACAGAGAATCTCTATTACAGCCTACACCCGTAAGGCATGAATGACCATCATTCACACTCCCAACCTAACATCTCAACCCTCAAGTCTTTTATGATAGCAATCTCTACAGAAAGATAAACGCAAAAAGCATTGGATGACTCTTTTGAGCGTATTAACCTCTCTTCATATCAACCAGTTGCAGTCTTATCTCTTCGCAGAGTTACAAACACAGCAGATGAACTGATGAAACAATGTAGGAGAGCTTACAGAGATCTAGCTTGCAGAGAACTTCACTCACCATCATGATCTGTAGGGTACACTGCAGCCTATGTGGTAAAGTTCAATCTACAGTTCCCTCACCACAGTCCCGTGGGGCTCCAAATGCGTCCTTCTCTGTATGCCACACGATGTGTCAGATCCAGAATTGCCAGCTCATTTTTGAAAGCTTTCTGGGACGTAACATTTTCAAATGTTGAGAGGAAAGTCTTACAAAGACCCATGGGATTCACAGTGTTATAACCTCACTTTTAAGAAAAGGTTAAGAGGTTGCACTTCCTTGCCTGAAAACATACAATGTGATGGTAATCACACGGCAACGCAGGATGGAGACAGAGGAACCTGTTTTGTAGTAGCTATGAACGTTATCCTGAACATGTCTATTTGAGAAATAAATAGCTCTTCAAAGGTCTCCTCTTTTAAAGGACAAGCCATTTAGGTACCATGTAGGATTTGGACTAGGGTGATTATATACACCTAGAAGCTCTACCTTTATTCCTGTGAGCTGGCAAAATTCAAAAAACTTTCAAAAAATTCAAGATTATAACTGTAGTCTTTAAAGAACAGTTTTACATCCTAAGCTTGATCTGTTTGACTTCAAATGGCAATACTGGTTAGAAATTATTTATGATTCATAGCTGTCTCTTCCGAGACGTGATCTTCAAACTAAGCATTCTCTTCATCTCTCTCTCCTTCAGGCCTATTGCATGCAGGCCTATGGCCTGTCTTACTCTTGGTATTAAGTACAATTTTAGAACACCTCACTGTCTGCCATTTTTCATAGTTTCTCTCTCTCTGACTATCTCCAACACCTTATAATTATTTAACTCTATATGGATTGACTATTTAAGCCATAACATAATTCCTTTTGCTTCAGTACCTTTATTTTTGCTTCTCTGATTTTAAAAATCATTCCCCACCCCCTT
>NW_010396459.1:26575-32986 GCF_000710305.1 Buceros rhinoceros silvestris
CCCCAACCGTCTTTAAAATGATTCTGGGTTTGACAGCTTCTCAGTAATCCCTCAAAAACAGATGTCAATAACATCCTTCTAGAAAGATCAAGAGGTTACAAACACACCCAAATGCATTTGCCATCTCCTTTCTTCACAGAGGAATAACTTCTATTAGAGGTAGTTTTTTCTATTTCATTTCCTCACCAATCAAACCTTAGACTATTTTGCAACACCTACTTTTGCCACTGGATGTTTCTGCTCTTACATGTTAGCTGTGATTGTCAACAAGATTAATTTGCACATTGCTGAAGGTTTGAACCTGGTTTCTGCAAAACAAAATGCTTAAGAAACCAGAAACAATTTGGAATCTGCACAGAGAGCAGGCACTGTCCTCCGGCAAACCCACAGCAGGAGAATGAGGATGCCATTTACCTCTCAAACATTAGTCCACACTAGCCTTTTCTAGAGGAATGTATCAAGCTGGAAAACCAAATACATTTGTGATATCTTTATTTAAAATTGTTCTAAGTAGTTATTAAACCCCCAAAAGTATGATTCAGAATATCTTGTTTTTAATAGTCATGGTTGTGAACTCTGGAGCACTCTTTTCCCGGTAATTCGGCAATCTCTTACAGCAATATGATGCATTTATCTACTTAAGAATAGGGAACAAAATGTCTCCAAAAGTCTTTCCCATTTCTCATTAGAAAAATGCAGTTTTTAGTGGTAACTGGCTTGCTTAGATGTCGTAAAGTATGGTTGTAATAAATTTTAGATTTTTAGATTTTATAAGATGTTGAAAACAAAGAAGTTCTTTTCAAACAAGTGAACCTAAATACAGATTGAGATACTTCTCATGTAAATAATTCTAAACATTTGCATGTAGGATTTATGATATTTTGAAACCTAAAAGTCACGTATGCGTGGCCATATGTAATATATTACTTTCATAATACACCACAAGACTTCATATTGTGTACATTACATAAATAATCTTTCATTAAGCTAAGTTCATGGCAAATTGTATCTCTAGAGCTCTAAATCCTAGTAGTCACCATCTACCCTTGAGGCAGAAGAAACACGTACTTTAAGGGGAGTGACCTGCTCCAGTATAGCCATTCGCGAGTACAGCAGAAGAAAACCACAGCTCATGTGGGAGAAAGGGTACTTGTGTGAGACAGCACGTACTGCTCAGAAAGTAGGGAGGTAACAGATATTTATTCACTGAGACAGAAAAGACTGTTCTTCCCATGCCTTGAGCAGACTGTGCGAGATAAGAAAAAATGTTTTGTTCTTTCGAGAAATGCAGACCTCTCCAATAGCCAAACACAGCACGTTTCTTCAGAATTCCTATATTTTGCATTAGAAAACTGTTTTCTTTTGATTTGCACTAATTCTCCTAGGTCAAAAGGTGCTCTTCCAACCAGCCCAAACCAGGTTTACTCTGCTGTTGAGGAATTTCACAAGACAAAATTCTGGTCAGGACCTATAAAACAAGCTTAACTACATGTATGCAGACTGTCAAAATACATGTTCTCCAGAATGACCAAACTCTGAACATGGAATAACCATAACCATAGGTTATTTTAATTCCTGGGTTTATTTGTGAGAGTTAAATGCAACTGAACTCAGCTTATTTGTAGAAGTTAATGCAACTGTATCAGCTTCAATTCTAGGCAGCCATGTATTAGCAATTAGAGGAAAACAGCAAGTACACTTTTGTCCACCTTTAAAAAGACTAACACAATCTACATAGATCTATCACTATTGCCACTGTAAAACATCTGGGGGAGGGCTTCAAAACTGAAGTACTTTTATGAGTCACAGGCAGGAAACTTCCTTGTACTTGATAGTCTAAAAAACCTATACTTCCATCAGGCAACTGTTTCTAAGTAAAACAGCAACATGGCATTAGCTGCAAGTAGAAAAGGAAAATTACCTAGCTCATAAAGGAGTAGTACTGATGCTGGGAACCCAGACAGCAGCTACATTTGTCTGCAGGTTCAGGAAAGTGTCTTACAATACCAGCAGAAGGAGCACAGGGCTCACTTTCCTAGTATACACGCAGACGTTGCTACATGCAGATAGCGAGATTACCATGGTCATTGCTATTACAGTTTGAAAGGTAAATGAATCAATGAATACTAAAACCTCACAAATATTTACAAAAAGTGTATTATTCTTCTCCTTTCTTCCTTTCACCTTACATATGATGCACAGATACATTCAAGACCAATTCAAACAGTAACTTTTCCTGGTCAACCAATTTACATGTTCATCTCCACTAGCAGATGAATACTAAGATAGGCACTGGAACACAAGTGTAGTAAATCATAACAAGGAGTTAGCGTTAGAACTCGTTTTAACAAGGTGTGTGAACATCCTCTCCTCCTACTTGTGTATCTGGGCAACTACAGGTAACCAACAGGTTTCTGAGGAACTTAATCTGATTGTCAACAAGTAGAAATGGAAAACTGATTGATAAGAATATTTGTGAGTCTATTTTCTTTCACCTCTTTGCATGACCATGCCTACCTTGGTATTTTTTATTTTTCCCAGAAACAAAACAATAATAAAAAATTGTAAGTTCTCTTTTGCGTGAGAACCCAAAGAAAAATTACAAGTATAAATATCAATCACAAATATTAGGTAACTACATTTTTTTCTTTTCAACCACTTGCATTAAATATTTCCATGCAAATTTAGAGCAGAATCTGCCAGATGTTTTTGAAGCATAGAGCGTACACATGTTTCAAAGAACCTCCACAGAAGGAAAGATGGATTGAGAGAAGTAGCTGTCCTACAGCTCTACGGCTGTTCAGTGAGAGAGCTGGGACTAGACCTGAGACACCTTGCCTGCTGCTTCAGTGTCCTAATCGATAATCCACACCGCTGCTTCTCATTTTTGGGCTATGTTGTTTTCCAACAAGCAAATTTACTGTTTACTATGTATCTTTGTTCGGTTCTTGTGCAAAAAAGTCGTCGTCTTTTATGACTGAGTTGCTCTACCTCTCTGAAGCCCATGACATTTGGTAGCTGACTACACTGAGCTCTGGAAAAAAGTTGAGTTTGATCTGAACTATTTTTGCTCCTTGACGTTTTTGCCTTCCAGGATCTCATACCCGGGTGAGTTTTAGCCTTTACTTGGTTACTTAGATTGGTTTCCTGGGAGTTAAAAATGAAATATTCACTGATTAAGACTTCTAAAATATTTAAAGGAAGCCAAAAATAAATAGAATTGAAATCCTAAGAAAAAAAAATAATACTGGAAGTTGACAAATAAAGCATGCTGTATTCCTCCCAGCATCCCTCAGGCTCTTTGTTTATGGTACTGTCTTTCCAGTAATCTCCCTGGGCATTCAGTGGAAGCAAGATGCTGGTGTTTGCGTGGTACTTTCTTGTATAAATATTTCTTCTGCTGGGGGATTCAGACAGAATGAATCTGTGAAATCTGTAGCTCCCTTGCAGAACACTACCTCCATGCAGTCATGCCTTCTCTCCTCTGGAGAGGAAGTAGAAGAAAATGTCAAGTTTTATTGCAGCCTCAGGTTATGTAATACTGTCTCCTGGTTCTGAAAATAACTGGAAACATCAAGATCAAAGATTAAATGTACTGTATCCTCAAATTCCTCTTCTCTCAGAATGAAAGGCTTTTAGAGGAATTCCAGAGTGACCTTTGCCATGCAAGACAATTTATAAAGATGTAAAAGCAGATCTGAGAAGTGGTGTTTTATGAACCGCATTAGTCCCGTGCAGTCATTTCAGCAACCAGGGCATTCACAAAGCTCATTAAACAGTACCGATTTCAATGGAGTTTTCTAACACTTCTGTAAGTCTGTTGTTATTTAGACCAAAACTATTGAATACTCTCTTTTTTTCTATTGTGGCATTCACCAAATAGGCCTTTATCTGAGTTTCTGAAATTTGGGAAGCCTACAGCAGAGTACATAGATGGCATGTGGGTCTCTTGTTCAGCCAGTAAGGGAGCAGTTCTGTCCACAGACTCACCCACTGACCACAAACAGAGCCCTGACATCCAATATCGGATTAGTGAGATGACGCCATGAAGGGAATTGGTCCACCTAAGATCTGACTCCCTTTGGGAGGTGTCTGTCCCTTTTGATTAACCATTTGCTTTAAGGTTTGTTATTTCAGTTACTTAACGTTAGCAGTTTTTAACCTAGGCCTCAAAGTGCCACCGTAACTTCACTCTCATTTTCACATCTTTTATTTATTTCCCTCAGTGTTGCCTACACTTCATTTTCACACAAATCCTTTGCACAGTTGTCTAGGAAGTCCAAATATGCAGACCCACGATACAGCACAAATATTGTGCTTTGCGACTCCTGTAAAACAAAATCTGCCACTATTTTGTGCTTCTTTCCTTGATGCAAACTGCTGAAAATTTCACCATGATGAAATTTACATACTTTGATAATTCTTATTTCATGCCATTTCATAATCCTGATAGTGTGTTTGATCTAAAGTACCAGGGATGTGGTGTACTTCATGCTTTGAAGTACGGAAACAAACCAGTTATTTCTAATTCTGCATGCATGTAAGAGCAGGCAGGGCTAGATGTTGCCAGGAAGTGGGTAAACCCTACTGGATACCATGATGTGAGTGAAAGAGAATAAAACACATTTCTTATTTGCTCACATTGGTGATCTCAAAACCTTTACTATTATAATGACAATAGGTTAAATATTCAAAATTGACCAAGTCATTGCTTTAAATGTGCATGGAGCCTTTAGGTATAGGTGCTTTTTTTTTTTTTTTTTTTTTAAAGCAGACAGCTTTTCCTTAGGTATTCAGACAAAAACCAGACACCCAAAAGAGCCAAGGACACGGGATTCCTGACTGTCAGGCACAGCAAGATTTTTAACAGAACAGCACCCCACCTGGTTTTGTTGCGTGGAAATTGTGGATCTCTAGTTGATAACATTACTTGAGATCTGTCACCAGGACATTTTCTCAAAACTTTGTTCTGATTTCCTATCACGGCTACTCAAACAGGTTATTTAGAAACTTAACCATTCCTAACCACTCAGAGGTGAGACGCTGAGCTTTCGTCCTCGGTTGATGCTTCCTAGGCAGAAGAGGGGAGTGAGAAAGAGAGCAGAAGGTTCTGTAATTTACAAATTATTTACACATTGGAGCATAATGGTTCACCCACAGCAGTTGCAACCTATTATATCATGCTGCTGTCACATCTGAACACAAATCCTGCCGAACAACTAAAACCCCTCCTGTTTGCTAATGCCAGTGTAGTAGCTTAGCTGCCTTCAAAAACAAACCAAAGAAAGAAAACCATTATTTGTAACACTATCCCATACTAGGAAATAATCATATGTAAATATATAGGGACATTAATGTTCATTTTCCCTTCAAACTTCTAGTATTCAAGGATGGAACCTTAGAAACCCACACACCTCAGTTTTCCTTCCATCTCTCAATACATTTCCACATACTGACATTTTTCAGCAAGAAACAATTCTTAGGGTGAATCTTGTCTTTGTGAATTGAAAGGGAAGGTGGGAACAACAGTAATAGATTTTAATTACTGTCTAGTGTCATTACATTCTTTCCTCCTATAATTAGAAACTAATGAGAAGTAGAACACATTCTGTCAAATGAACTGAGAAAATAGCACTTCAAGTGAAATGAGTGGCAAAGGACCAAACAAAATCCAGAACTGTCGGGCAGAAAGTCATGTTATACATAAAGAAATTTCATTTGCTTGGATGGCTGTAATGATTCATCTTATTTTGCAGGAGTTTCATCAGCTGGCGTTGTCATTTTGCACAAACATAAACTAATTCCAGTTCTATTCTCCCTGCTCCCACAGGAAATCAAGGTGTTTGATGTCAGACACATTCATACACAGACATACACTTTGCTTTTTAAAATCAGGAAAAAAAAAAAGAAAATCTCCTCCGCTCCCACCCCCTTCCCCCTCAGCCCCGCCGTGCAATGTAGCTAGGATTCATTCGTTGGAATGTAAATTGAAAACCAAGCTTGCGGCTATCTGGATCCCAGAGATAATGTTATATAAATGGACCACAGCGCAAGCTTTGTCAAAATCTTAATATTGTTTTACCTCATTACATAATCAAGCTATAATCACGGCTTAGAAATGGATATTTAGAATTGGGGTGAAATCACTTGGTATGTTGCTGTGCTCTGTCAGCAATGACCATGAACTGCCCCATTCTTGATGTAATGCCCAGACAGAGTGAGCGCCAACAGCCAGGTAGAGAACGACAACATTTCCAAGTGCTTCAAATCAGTTGCAAGCAAATATCTACAATGCCAAGGCAGATTTTCTTTCTTTACCGTAAAGGCTAAACATTCACTGTTTTTTATTTCACATCATGACTTCCCTATGACACAATAGTCATCTTTTGCTGCTAAACCTCAGAGGGAAAG
>NW_010396459.1:33097-48488 GCF_000710305.1 Buceros rhinoceros silvestris
AAGAGTTTGTCAAGCATTTTTGAAAAGGAAGAGACTATTTTTTGAAACTGTCTGGCCCTTATACAGTTTAAAAATGAGTCTATGAAAGAACAAAAAACTGTGAAGGACAGAAACAATGAAAAGGGCATTTGGCAAAGGATGAGATAATGAGAAGGTCTCATGGCTGGATACCTAGAGGACAGTGTTCTTCTGCCTCTTCCCCAGACTTTTCATTTCTGGTTGTGGACATCAACAAATGTCATAAATATCAGCTTATGATCAGCACTGTGATCAAATTCCTGTGCTATCTTTATGAAAACTCACTCAGTGACCAAATACTTCAACTGAAATTATTTTCCTATGACATATGTAAAAACATACTGCACTGGAGAAGCTAATATAATTTCTTCATGTGATAAATGACCAATTTTATAAGTACTGCTTCATTAGTACTGGACTAGAAAGACCTAAGAACTTTCTAATTTATCAGAAGAAAAAAACCTTCAAAAATAGGTCACTTTAGGTTTTTTACAAAATAATTATTTGAACAGGTTAAATCTGAATCCTCACAGAAAGTTGTGAGTTTGGCAAAAATCTTTTCCTCATACCACCATAACAGTGCACAACGTCTCACTGAACCACATTTTCAGGCTGACTCAGCACCCTCACTGAGACAGTAAACACCAGCAGAATTCTGGCCTGACAAGGCCAGAAAAGAGATGGGGACAAAGGCCAGATGAAGATGCATCAAGACGATGTTACGAAAATACCCCGCAGACAATTATAAAAATAATACGGGTTTTATTATGTTCCCTTAAACAAGTTCGAATGATGTCTGGTTAGGAAATTTTTACAAAGAACAATACCTTACATGTAACTGACAACTTAAAACGAGGGAGAAACCGGTTTCGCAAGTAAATCAGCTCCCGATTTAAATCCGAATACCTTCTCTTTGCCAATGCAAATGGAGAACTATTTACCAACAATCTGGGGAGACCATTCACAATAGCTTTATCTCCACTAGCTAATAGAGGAATCTCTCGCTTACAGAAACGCAAATTCTTACCAAAATATTGTCGTCGGCGTCCCAACTCCAATATTTCGTAGCCTCTGTTCTAACGTCTTAGAACAGAGTGAGATCCCTTTCTCTGCCTTAGCTTGTCTCTGAGAAGAGACAGCGTTCTGCTGCTTCTGCAGCTAGTGGCCTTCACGCCTTGTGCTTGTTGCTCGTTGCTGCTGGTGCTGTCTCTTCGACAAGACTCCCGTTTATACAGTAGATAGACACGCACTGTGGTCAATTATCAGAGATGGGATCTAAATGAGTTTTCGACAAAACTCAGACTTGCAGGCACCCTCTCCACAGGGGTCCAGAGCCCTGCCTTTGTGTACAAGCACCTGAACGGAGGTAGCAGGAGAGCTCCTGGAGTCTGCCAGTCTGCTCCAACACAGGAAGGATAATTAAAACCCATCACAGACGAATACACCAATCTTAAACTATTTACATGATTTTTCATCCTGGATTAGAGCTGCACTGTACAATGTAGCCCACAGTCTGACACTGGCCTGATTTGGGAGCGAGAGGTGGGACTCTGGTCTCTCATCCCCCCCTGAGCCTGGCTTTCCTGGGGGCAGTAATCTGTATCAGCCGCTGCTGAGCAGAGCGTACACCAGAGCTCTGGTACTATCGCCTGTTTTGACACGAACGAGAAAAGGCTTTGTCCATATTTTACCTTTTTATTTTATTTCTCCTCTTGTAGCAGTTTTTGGGTAATCCTGCTGCTCTCCAGCGTGCCATAAGTGGAAGAAGGGCACACAATGTGAAGGAAATTGGTTGTTTCACAAGTGATGCCCTACTAACTTACCAACTAGTTATAATTTGTTATTACGGAATATCTGTAATAAAAATGGGACCAAGCCTGACTCTTTTTTAAAGAAGGAGGATGCATTTTGGTACATTTACTATTATTTTTCTAGTCAGTAGTGATCCAATAGGTTGGCATTTTAAAAGCCAGATAGAAGATCATCTGGATTTGGTAAGATTTGTGTACGTTACTCCAAGTCCAGGAATGTAAGGCATTGAACTAATACACAGCAAGATACAAGAATGTCAGTTCTAAAAAAATAAAGATGTTTTTCACATGTTCTAGAAATATGAATTTGCAGACGTAGTCAATAAACTCTTTGGGTTCGGGATCCTCTTGTTTTATATACGAGGACATAATGAAACAAACTGGTCAAGGATCAAAGCCTTTCAGTTCTCTTAAAATATTTTTGACGTTTTTTAAAACTTTTTTTCCGATTCATCATGAGTATCTTTTTTTTTTTAATATGATTAATTCAGAGTGAGAGTTCACTTAAGGTACTGACAATGACCTTACTACAAAGCTCCAACCTTAAAGGAGGTATTTATTGAAACCATATGTTACTATTTTAAGGGTATTTCCATGTACCATGACTAAAACCAAGAAAACATATCATTTCCATTAGACTACTATTTACCTATTCATTCTTTTAAAAAACCCAAACAGTGCTAGCTGTGATCTCTGCCATGTTAACAGTAAAAGAGAGAGAGAACAAGGATGTATCTATTAGTTATTTATGAGGAAAAGAAGATAAATTCTGCTGCCACAGTTGTTCTTCATTAACAATTTATGCAGTTTATACTCATATTTGTAGCACTAAGATGATGTTACTTGGGTAAAACTTCTATCATACAAGAGCTGGTTTAGTTCTTACAAGTGCTCCTCTGTTAACAGACCCCTAGAAGTCAGTGATGCCATTTCAATGTGTGTATAAACACTCAATGAGGAGAATAATCAGAAATTTTTAAGATTTGTTTTTCCACTGGCAGACTTGCAATCGTTTCTCATTTCTATTTTGAGGTGACAGTGCCCTCCTGTGGCACGATTTTTTTTTTTTTGCTTTTTTCCTGCATATACTCCACCTAGAAAGATGAATTGCACAAGGTTTCCCATATATAAACAAGTCATTTTTTAATGTACTTATTTACGAGAATTTTGAGAAAAGGGACTGTTTCTTTCTATATTTTCATATGGTTCTATAAAGATATCTTTTTAAAGTTCTTGCTCTTTGCTATATAATTTCTGCTTAAAATTAGTAGAAAAATCCATTGGATTGGTACACATCTGGGTCTGTGTGAACCATGAGGCTGCTATGGGGCATGCTAACAGAACTCCATCTACTAGTTACCGTATAAAACAGTGACCTACATTAACCCCAGTTTGATCAGTCCTTAAAAGACAAATGACAGCTTGAAATTTTGGAATAATTTAGCTCATACATCACTCTTCTGTTTTTTTCTTCTGGGCAGTTTCGTAAATCCATTTAGTAAAGAAAAAACTTCAAATTTTGAAAAGATATAGTAAAGATACTTGGTTCATTCTCAATATCTTCCTATATAATTTATTTTCTCCACAGAATTTTAGATTTTAGATATAAAAAGCACTAAATTATAAACATTGTGAGATTACTAGAACACACATTGATTTTCATACTACTAAATATTAGCAAAAATATATAACTCAAGGAATATCTTGTTCAGACACTGGGATAGAACACCCTGATCCTAGGTGGGGGGAAAAGGCTGCACGATGAAGCTCCCTGATGCTACGGAGTCAGCATCAGGTGAGGAGCTTGTGTGCCATATACTTTCAGCACAGAAAGAAATTCTGGAGATTTTAGGTAGTGGGCTGTATAACGGATCAAAGCTTGAGAAGAACAGAGCCACCTCCACCACCCGTCTGTATCTGCTGTGCCTTTAGAGTGGTGCACAGCTTGGTAAGAAACAGAGGTAGAACACGGCTAGTCAGAATAAAGACTTCTTACAAAATCTCTAAAACCTTTTTGCATCTATGGACACATCTATGCACACATTGGTTGTTGTCCCAAACTTTTAACTTAGCCATGAAAAATTTTCACAGAAATGTCAACTTGTAAAAGGCCCTTCAACTAACTGAATTTCCCTACTCAAAACTCCATATATTTAATAGAAATGAAACACTGAATTTTCTCCAAAAACTGTCAATGAGAATGAATTGACACATAAAAATAACTTGAACAGGTGGCCAACATATAAATTTTGAAACTCCTCTGCAATTCTTTTAATAATTTAAATCCAGCAGCGTTTTAAACAACAGAAAACAGAAATTGATAACAGTGAGCGTGAGACGATCTCAGTGATAAGTGTTGCTATCTGAACTATAACTAAGATGCCAATTTCCCGCAATGTTAGAAAGGTGTTCTTTCCTCTAGCATTTGTACTAGCATTCAAAGCACTTTGGAGTACAAATTAGAGGCTTGTTTCCCCAGTACCTTACACTTTGCACAGTCACTTAAACATGCATAAAGAGAGTACTAATGGGTATAATCTCCCATTCACTTTGCACAGGTATAAATGATTCCAGGACCAGGAAGCAATGAAGGATCACACCCACTGTGCTGATTAAATCAGTTAAGTGCAGTGTACATTCTCCCTGACTATGCTTCCTGGCACAACTAATTCCTTCTATCGAACCTTTGGGACTTCGGCCAGGACACATGCACAGATAGTTCCTCAAATCAGGGATTCACTTCCCCTACTGTCTAACAGAGCTTGAGTCTTGGTATTCAAACTACTGTATCACAAAAGCATATGTTAGGAGGATCTTCCCAATTTCCAAAGTCCACGTGGACTGCTTTGAGTCTTTGTAAATTAGGATGGCACAGGACTGTTAGAAATAAAACCTTTTGTAAGGGCTTAGTAAGGTCACGATGACTGGATACTGATGGTATGCATCCCCTTTGCAAAACACCTCCCACTGCAGAGCTGACTTAAGGCCCATGCAGTTCCTCTGTGTGCAGCAGGGGTTATTGCACTGAGAGAAATCTTCAACATCCCACTCGGAGTAGCGGTATGAAGGTGCTGTGGTTCAAGTCAAAACCCTGCCCTGCATCTCGTGATCCCCCAAATATAATTGGCAGGAATATGCATGTGGTAGAAAGCATGATGTGAGTATTTATACATGAGGATAAACACGACCTGCGTAGCATTTGCCCAAGGGACTGCATTCTGCCAGAATAATTCTGTGAACTTTGCCTATAAAGATCAGGCACTGATACAGTGTTTTCTGTGGATATCATTCTGGAATGGATGGATTTTTTTTTTCTAGACATATATTCATTGGGAAAGAAAGTCTTTTCATAAAGCGAGGTGCGATGACATTTGTGAGGGTTGAACACAATATAGAACAATTACGTAACTTTTTAACTTTTTGGAATATGTTAGCAGAGATATGTTGTTTCTGAACACATTTGCTTTAGAAGTCCAGTATTTCAAAAAAAAAAAAAAAGGCGGCAGAGGAATTGTGTTCAGTTAGCTATAAACTCCTTCCACCTGAGTGTCTCCAGTTTGTGTAGCAAACGTTCTGCGGCAGGACACCGCTGTTGCAGAAATGCATTGTCCTCCAAAGCGCACCTTTGAGATGACAGAGAATTCAAAGTAATGTTTCTTTGCTGCTGAATGGACCAAGGCCTTTACAAGTCAATTAACATTTTAGAAGTTCTTGTGCATTACATTTTGAAGAAAAAATAATTTTAAAATGATGCATAAAATATTTCAAAAATATTATTGTAAGAGCTTACTGTATAAAAACCACTCCTTGGATTAAGGGATAAATCCGAGTCTCCATGGAGACCAGATGATCACCACCAAGCTTTCTAGAAAAAAAAACCACACTAAAACAACGTCTGTAGAAATGATCTGTAAAATGGAAGGACTGAAGCTACTCTCTCTATACACATGTATGTACAGTCCTATGTTATCCACAGCACCATAAACTTGGTTCGCAGATGCTGTTACTGAACAAGGACAATGCATGAAGTCTTTGCAGGATGCCTTGGTCTAGGTCATCTGCATTTTTGTTTTCTCAGCACAGGTGCCGAGTTTTGGATTTAACTCTTAATACCTGTAAGAATGTGCTGGCTTGTGTGCTACATTCCAATATTTTCAGTTCTTTTAAATAAAATATCTTACAAGGCAAGAGTACCAGAACTGTATCAAGGGTTAGGGCTGGGATGGTCACTAGAGGAATGACAGATGCTCTCTATTAACCCTTCTCCTACCAAAACAGTTGGGCCAAAAGACCTGACAAGTACAGGACAAAAAATACGGAGAAAGTAGTGACCTAGGGTCTGATAGGTCTGTTCAGCTACTCCAAAAGGAGCCTACACCAGTTGCAGCTTCAGAAAAATGCAGTAACAGAAAAACCATCTGTTTTTTTCACTTCAGTTCCGAGCTAATATTATTTTGAACCTTTTTATGTCCTCATCTATGTTTGGGTTTACATTTCACACCTTCTGGTAATTTTTGGTCTTGTTAAATATATTAACACTGCACATGAAAAGGACTCACCTTAAAACTGTTTGCATAGAAGTAATACAGCTACCTCTTAATGTAATCTCTACCATAGCACAGCAGGGAAAAAACCCATTTTGAAACACAAATGCTATTAATAGCATATACGAAGGTGAATGAAAAAAAGTTAATTTCCAAAACTGACAAAATAATCACTTCTCAGGAAGTTAATACATGATGAGAGAGATGAAGAGAGAGTCATACTGTAATTTTATGGCTTTGTTTTAGAGTGTTCCTGATGAGTAGTGTTTCTTGTTTTGGGAGGGGTTTTTGGTATATGAAGAACATACATGTATAACGCAAACTTATCTATGAATTAAGAGGATAAAGAGGTTATTAAAATTTGTTGGTCATATTCAGACATATCTCCTTGTAAACCATACATATATAACACTTTTTAAAATTTTTTGGTTTAATTATGACAAAATATAATTAAATTAAAACCAGTTAATCACTGTGATATAGACCATTCACGTTGAAATAAATAAAAGCATCAGCTGAAAAATGATCTCTGAAGTTGCTTCTGTGACCAGGTTCAAAGGGATTATTCTGGGGGAAATGAAAATTTTAAATATGCCTGAAATCAGGGAACTCAGTGTAACTAAAGGTACTGATGTAAGCAGAATGCCCACAGAGTCTCTTTGATAATGCCGGAAAACCATCCCACTCTGAATTTGCAAACCCTATTCTGCGTCAGTTTGAGACTGCTCTGGACTGCATCTCACTGAACTGCAACAAAGTCTTTTGTAGCCTGGGGTTCTGTAGTCCTTTTGCAATCAAGATTTCCCAAGAGTGCTCTAATCTGAAGATGAGAACTAGATTTTCTTGGTTTAGAAAAAATACATTAAAAACTGAAGCATCGCTGTGTTCCTGAATCCAGATGATATTTACTTAGTAGTTTGAAAGGGGGGAAAAAAACTGGAAAAAGAATCACAAAATTATTGAATGGCAATGCTGGGTTATACAGACCAGAGTAACATACAGCCCGGCTGTTTTGGGCACTTAGATGTGGGTTCAAAACCTTTTAGAGGAGATAGTACAACAGAAGTTCTTCAAGTAAATGAAAAAATAATTATTGACACAGCCTGGCCCTGAAGAATAGCTGAAAACATGAATAATTTAGGAAGTACATCTGAAAGCATGTGTTTGAGAGCAGAGCTGAGAGCATGCTAACAGGGACAGCATGGTGACTGGAGGTTGGCTGGACCACCACCACTCAGTTGCTACGAGAGGACAATACCAGGCATTTGTAAGTTACGTGGAATGACTCGGGTAGAGAGAAGCCTGCTGTGCTGTGCAAGGGAGGTTACCCTTGAAATCCTTGAAGTACAGGTCACCTAAGTGAACCTGCAACCTTTCATAGTGTGGAAAATCCACCACTTCTGAGCCATACCAGTGTCGAAGAAGAGGTATGTGTGTATTTGCCATCAGTGTGTCTACTGAATCAGTTTAATACACGCGCCCCACACGTAGCATAGGAAAAGCGTAGCTATTACATAGAAATTCTATGCTGGGTTTTTAATATATCGTTCTATATCAGTACTCTCTTATTTTACAGGAGACTATGTAGTCATGTCTGTTTACTTTAACCTGAGCAGGAGAATGGGTTATTTCACTATTCAGACCTACATTCCCTGCACACTTATCGTTGTGTTGTCCTGGGTCTCTTTCTGGATTAATAAGGATGCAGTTCCAGCCAGAACATCACTGGGTGAGTTGCTTTTCTTTCCTTCTTTTATTCAATCATTAGGATGTTTAACCTCTGTGGCAGCAGTTCAGAAATGTAAGAGGAGAGACAATTGCACACGAGCTCCTCTTGTTGAGAGAAATGTAGTAATTTCTACAGAATAACACAGCCTAACCCACACTTGCATTGCTTCCTTTTCACTTTGTCAGATCCTAGCTCTAAGAGTTGTGCAACAAAAACTTTTGCATTTTTTCTGATGACAACAGTGTTTGTTATAAACATCAAAAGAATGGGGAACGTTGTTGGATTAGAGGCAGGGACATACTAATTTTATTTGCTCTATTTCCATATCACGGTGACTAGCAATACAAATGAAATAATTACCAAGGAGGAATCAATCTTTCTGGCTCTGTGTGCCATAGTAGTAAAAAGGGGAAAATGTGCACCCTGACTTCTGCTTTAGGGACAAACAATCAAATACAGGCTTCAGGCCACAAAATGAACTGAATTTGGTGGTATTTAAAATCCTATACATGAAAATGTAACACGCAAATTAATCAGAATTAACAATTTCTCTGCATTTAGCAACTGTTCCACGAATAAACTAAGAGGAGAGTGCACATTAACATCGCTTGTGCAAAGCGGCCGCAGCTGTAAGAATTAACAAAGTAGAAACATGAGAAAGTTAAGCACATTTTCTATTTCTGCATTAAATCCACACAGGTGAGAAGCATTTTAGGTTTTCCCTCCACATTCCAAATCTTCACAGAACTATAGCAAAGAACACTGGAGTGCAAAACGAGGGACAGAATTTCATTCCAGAAATCCCTGAAAGAAACACACAAATAGAGGACCAGTGGCTGCCACAACACAGTTTCAAGCATTTTATTGCCTTTTTCATGTCCTTTCTAAAAAGAAGTTATAAAATCTGCTTTGAAGTATAAAATTAAAGGCATTCAGCTGTTACTTTAAATTTTACTTAGATATACAAGACAGACCTATTCCTCTGTTGCAAATTATCTATTTGTAGCACTGAGGAGGTAAAATCAGTGGTATGAAACCTGCCATATGATATGTGATGGATTTTAACTGTTCTGATGCATTTTTAATGTTCTTCACATCATAGTTCAGGGAATAGTGTTCTGAAAGGAGAAGGGATGGTGAGGCATGTCACAGTACTTCTCAGGTATAGGCTACAGTAACTTATGAAGGCCAGAAGAGACACTGTCCTGGCACAGAGAGAAACCTGGCATGCCAGTACTACAATTACAAGGAGTCCCGAGAGACTCCCTCTTCCAGCTTTATATGCAAGAAATCACCTAAATAACAATCAACAGAAAAATTGTGTGGGCTTATCTTTTGCATACAACTAGAATGTATTTAGGCAAGAAAAAGGAAATAGCTTTATTTCTTTATGTGGCACACACAAATATACACGTTTTGTGCTGAAGCTCCTGTTGGATTACGTGCATTAAGAATTGTCACTAATTTCTACCTCATATAATGGCTGCCAGTGTGTCTCAGGGACACTGGTATCATCACCCTGTAACTAAAAACAAGCAAAACTGTTTGACCTCCAGGCATACTTCAGAAACAGTCAGAGAGAGATAACTGGAGAACTCAGTTTGTTACTTAAAGTAATAATATTCCTCTTGTTTTCTACCTACCTACCAGGTATTACCACTGTCCTGACAATGACCACCCTAAGTACAATTGCTCGTAAATCTCTTCCCAAGGTCTCCTATGTGACAGCAATGGATCTTTTTGTGTCAGTCTGCTTTATTTTTGTTTTCTCTGCACTGGTGGAATATGGAACTTTGCACTACTTTGTCAGCAACAGAAAGCCAAGCAAGGATAAAGACAAAAAGAAGAAAAATCCAGTATGTATCTTTTTACCAGCAAGGTCTAAAATTCCATTAGGTTTTCTGAGATAGCATTTTAATCCCTCTTTACACTCGTACTTTCTTTTCAGACTATATATTGCATGCATACTCTTCCTTTGTATTAATAGGAATGCAAACATTCACCTTGAGAATTAAAAGCTCATATATTATGGCTGTCTGGATGCCAGAGAAGATAATTTCTTAAAATAAAGATCCTTTGAAGCAAAGTGTTCTGCCAATCACAACTGTCACCAAACCCATTATTTATGGTATAGAGAGAGCTCCTGCTGTGATCTTTGGAAGAACTGACACTTTCTCTGTCTTAGCTTTAACAATATCCTCTGCCATTAACTTATGCCCATATTATTGACATGACTGTTTTTCTTGTGAGGACTAGAGTTAAACTTTTATACCCAGACTGCAGAGTGTGCTTTTTCTAATTTCCCCTTTAGCATCTGTTTGCTTTTCATTGTTTCCTTATCTTCCTTTTCTTGTATTTCTTGCCTTCTTTATCTATTTCTCTCCCTTAGAAAGTGATTTGGCTAGCAGTTTACAATGTTACTTATGCATGCACGATAGACAATAAGGAAAAAAGTATGTGCGAGCCACAAGAAAAAAAAAAATCCTGGAAACAAGCCAAGTAGGGGCTTGGGGCTTTGCCCAGATAGGGAAAAAGGTTGCTGCTTCTTTTGTCTAGGACCGAGTACTCCATGTCTGCAACTGAGCTGAAGAGTTTGTTGTCTAGAATCTGAGGTGGAAAGAATTAGTATAAAAACCTAGAGGGAAAAGTAGCATAGTTATCTACAGAAACAACTCAAAATATGAAAAGCAAGTGTTTGACATTGACAGACAGTATTTTCAAATCCATTTCAGGCATCTAGGAAACAAGGAAGAAACTTGGATTTGCTCTGCTGAATTCTTCAAGGATTTTTGTTTAGTTATAACATACAGTATGTAGAAAACATAGTTAAAGAACTTTTTAATACACAATATTAATTTCTACTTTAAAAGCTGTTGAGAAGTAGACTTAAAAAAAAGTCCACTCTGTAGTGGACAAACAGCCAGCAAAACACCTCTAAGACTATAGTGGAAGAATTCTTACCTAACTTTAGGTCTGCTAAAGCTTGATTTGATCATAGAAATCTATCGATCAATAGAAAGGCAAAGGCACTTCCAGGTAATGCAACCTGCTCTGTTTTAGGCCAAAATAAAAGGCTGTCTGTGTGCATGTGAGTCTTTCACAGATAGTTAATGGAATGAAGATTAACTGCCTCACATTTAGCTGTCTCTTAGATGTGCGTATAAGGGCAGATTACTTGTTCTCTGCATTACTTACCTGTGAGCATTTGGGGACAAACAGAACAAACAGAATGATTGCCTGGATCTTAATCACAGTCTGAAAAATTTAAAAATAGAGTGTTCAGGCCCCGGTCTGCAGGCAAAAAGAATTTTTTCTAAGAAGTGTTTTTATAAATTGTGAGTGGTCTCTTTCAAAACAGTTCAACATAAAAGATTAGAATCTCCTGGGAATACGAAAAGATCTAAATGAAGTTTGATATCTTATGCCTTTGGACCAGATGTAGTGACAAGTCAGAAATGGGGGGGGTTTAATAACAGATACTTGTTTAAATTGCTATTATCCCAACCCTTCTAAAATTTAGTTCTTTTTGACTTACTATGTTTTAGAAACATATTTTTAATTTACATTATTTTTGTCTCTTTTTCTTTTCTTTCTTCCTTTAATTTAAAACAAAACCCTCTGATTCTCTTTTCTGTCTGCAAAATGAAAGCTTCTTCGGATGTTTTCCTTCAAGGTATAATGTTTTTTGGAATGGCAATTCACTGCATGCAACTGCTGAATTTAACTGTTAGAGCTCATATGAGAGTGGTGTTTTGTTGGGTTTTTTTTTAATGAGACATCTAAGCATTCTACTCGAGGTAACTTCCCAATTAAGTAGAATGGTTACATATTTCTAAAAAAGTTGTATACTTGACTCAGCAGCCCTAATACTGATTCACCGCAGCTCTGAACTTACCTAAGTTCAAGAGTGACCAGCATTATTGGATCACATGAATTAAGACAGCTTCACGTTAAAAGACTTCTGCTGCTCTTTCTCAATTTGCCATGGGATCCAATAGCACCAGCTACACACCCTTTTAGAACTCAGCTCTGACGCTGCCTTTTTAACCTTTGTGATTTAACTCCAATTATAAAACCAAATCTGTTCTGATGTTGACCTGAACAAAACTCAATGTCATCATCAATTACTCAAATGCTATTCCCTATGCAAAAAAGTCAGAGTTTTGAAAGGGTTTAAGATGCGTATATGTTTTTAATGCTGTCACTGGATCAACACGCTTTTGGCAAATTAGCAAATATATCTAGCTATGTCCTACATCTAAACCTTATCTTCACTCAGAAATGCAGAGGTTTCATAAAACAAAAACAGGGAAAAATGAAACCATGTAAAATAACAGCCAATAAATATACATATTTATGGAATGGAATTGTTATTTTACCTATCAGTAGGAAATTTCAATGCCTGTCATCCTAGTGTTTGCCAAGTGCTCAAATGTCTTCTAAATGCTTAATTTGCTCAATTTGTTCCAAATATATACGTGTATGTATATGTGCAGCTACTATATAAAATTTGGAACATGTTGAACCTTCTAGCTGGTGAACATTATTAGATTGTGAACTGCATAATCAAACAATTGGAGTCTTGCAGAGATCCTCCTAACCTTATTCAAGAGACCCAGTTTTGCCTTTTTTCCTGTATATTTGCTCCTACCTCAACGCGAACAAGCCCTATATTAAAATCCTGCATTTCCAATGGAATATTTCAGTTTCCTCCATGTGCAATAAACCAATTGCTTTCAGAGATCAAGCAGCTACATAAAACACACACAAAATAAATTCAAAATACCATCAGTTACATGCCTGAATGTTTCCTTTAACCTCTAATGTTTACTTCGTTTGGCTTTAAAGCTCATCGTCCATAGCCATTATTTTTTATATTGATTTGTCCTGCTTTCCTGTTTAAAGTGTACAATGCAATGGATTTTAATAAGTTCAAGGTAATATTACCATTAGAACTCCTCAGCAATTTCCCATGTACCCCACACAGAACCATCATTCACATGTTGACCATTAGTCTCTGTCTCTCGGTTGGTCTGGTGATAATAACAGAGTCTCTCCCTCCTGCCATCTTTTCCTTTTCTTGCCACTCCACCTTAGGCACCTACGATTGACATCCGGCCTCGATCAGCTACTATTCAAATGAACAATGCTACACACCTCCAAGAAAGGGATGAAGAATATGGGTATGAGTGTCTTGATGGTAAGGACTGTGCCAGTTTTTTTTGCTGCTTTGAGGATTGTCGAACGGGAGCATGGAGACATGGAAGAATACACATCCGCATTGCGAAAATGGACTCCTATGCCCGCATCTTCTTCCCAACAGCCTTCTGTTTGTTTAACCTGGTGTATTGGGTATCATATCTTTACCTTTAAGAGCAGAAGAAAATCAGTGATATGAGCCTTACTCACTGAATTTCTTAGAGTGATGGTTTCCTAAGTCCACTTGAAGTATTTATGATGCGCTTTATAGTGGTCTGAATTCTTTAGTGCCATAACCCAGTAAATATCAATCATATCATTTGTCCAAAACCAGCCATCAGGTTATTGTGATTTAAATGTTTATTCACCATGCCAAAACAATTTGAAATAAAAATCACATACACAGGTAATATACAGCTATACCTGCTGGAATTGAGAGAAACAGAGCAGACAAGAGCAACAAGAGCAACATCACTGCTATTTGAATCAGGAAAGAGAGAGAGAATTCCCAGGTAAAGTGCTGTACAGTTTGTTAACATTGGCTATAATTATGCTATAGCTTTATCCTTCGTGGGCTTTTCTTTTTGGAAGAGTCATCTCTCAGTTTGAATAGGTATTATTAAGCTAGGAAAGTTAACTTCTACTCCCACCAAGATAAAACCAGACCTTTCTTTCCCTTTGCCATCCCTTTAAGAGCACATGTACAATGCTGTAAATATTTCAAATACCTTGTAGTACATCAAGTCTAGTGCATGCATATTTTGGGGGCCAAAATAAATGAAACAAAGGTACCATAAAGTTTTGTCTTTTATTTTGTGTCTCTGGATGTGCTATTGTAATTGAAATGTGGACAAAAGTAATTTTTCCTTGAAAAATTACCCCTTTCCCTCATGCATGGAAGATCCAAGCAGACAGCACTTTCATGTAAGACATTAGAGAAGCCTTAAGGATTCAATTAAATAACATGTAGACAAATCTGTATGGCCAATATAATAGCTCATAAAGTATACTGTATGTGTCTGCTGCAGTTGTAGCCTTCATTTTCCATTGATAATGTTACTATATTTCAACAAATTTCCAGTAATTATACATTGCAATATCAGCTTCCGATTTTCCAAATTTAATCCATGCGCTTCTATTGTTCTTTTCCCATGTTGAGCTCTACTTTTTTCCTTACACAAGTGTTTGTGGGATTCATTTTATTCTTTAATCCAGTTCAGGAAATAGCTTTTGAGACATTATTTTTACATAAGAGCTTCAAGTTCATTTTGAAATGTTAGCTTTTATATTATATATACACATACAACTCTCTGTCTATTCATGTCCGTAATCAGCAATGGTTGTTGTCAGTGCTGCTTTTCACTTGGTGAGTACCTTTACTAAAACAAACCTTTACCATGACTAACACGCAGTTTATAGCTAGCCTTGAAAACAAAAGGGAACAAAGGGTGTCTTGGCTACTAAATCACATGTATGCAGTTTTTCTGTATTCAGAACCTTCAAACCACCTGGGTGAATCTTGAAAACCATTTATCCATTGGTTTTCAGAAACTGTACAATGCTCAATTATGCAACCTTAAGCACATGTAAATATGACTGACTTTTTTTTTTTTAATTGTCAAAGATGTAAAATGTCACCTCCAGAAAAGTGGGTTTGCAGATTGAAAAGGGAGATATATACCATTACAGATCTATCAACAGCTAAAATAGAGGAAAAGGAAAGTTTTCCAATGTTTGTATAGTTTTGGAAATAAAAATCTGTAAAAAAGGAATAACTTGATCATCAACTGCTCCTTGTCCGATGTATTTGAAAACATTTTAATAAAGGAATTGCACACACCTGTGGACTTTTTCAATAAAACTGCTGCACTCAATTCCAGTTGCCTGGTGACTAGTTTGTTAAAAGCATGCTTCAAGAACTCTGCTTCAGTTGGTGTGATTCATCTGCTGCCTAAATATAAGTGATTATAAACCTCAACCTTTTGCATTACCTTGTTTTGTAGTCAAATGGCTCACCCACATAACTTTAAAGAATGGAGACTAAATCTTTAAAACCGTTTTGAAGATTATCTTATTCTTAACAATATATA
>NW_010396460.1:0-1222 GCF_000710305.1 Buceros rhinoceros silvestris
AAGAGATTTTTTTGGCGTGTAGAAGCACTGCTATCCAGCCTTAGGCAGCAGGAGCAGCCCCCGGTCTTGTTGACGTTGGAAACCAAAAAGATGTTAAACATGGGTTTCAGGAATTGACAAAAATCTCTGTGTAAATATATGATGAATAAGTAGGCTGCTACTGGGTAGCTGTAAAGGAAATGAGAGACAGTCTGACAATTCTCAGATTAGTTTGACACATTTTTGACACTTTATCCAGCCTTAGGCAGCAGGAGCAGCCCCCGGTCTTGTTGACGTTGGAAACCAAAAAGATGTTAAACATGGGTTTCAGGAATTGACAAAAATCTCTGTGTAAATATATGATGAATAAGTAGGCTGCTACTGGGTAGCTGTAAAGGAAATGAGAGACAGTCTGACAATTCTCAGATTAGTTTGACACATTTTTGACACTTCTAAGTCTAGTGGGATGTGAAGAGTAAACTTAGAAGCATTTTTCTGCAAAAGCAGATCTAGAGTGGTAGAGTGAAAGACGGAAGGCAGTGTTGCTTCAAAGAGCCTCCTTCACAGGGTAATTCAGCCATGGGTTGAGGTAGAAGCCCTCATTTGGTGTTTGTAACGCTGTAAGAGATTCACTCTGAAAACCCAGCATTGTGTGGTCTGGGTTTTAGGAAGAAATGGAAGGTGAATGGCCTGAGAGTATGAACCCAGTGCCTGAGCTAGAGGGACACCGTGGGGAGATGTCAGTTCCCCTCGGAGGAAGGATTTTGGAGGTTTGGTATTCCAGGTGGCCCAACACAGCGCAGCCTTGTTGCTTGCCAGCTAGAGGAACAGGGGATGGAGTTTCATACTAGTGTCCTGCATTCAGGCTGTTGTAACTCAGAGCAGAATTTGATCTCTTACTTACAGGATCCGTAGATACAGGATTTTCCCAACTAAATGCTTTAAAATACAATGCAAGGAAAGACTGTGATAGGGGCGGGTTATGTCTCTGTAACCTGAATGAGACTGTAATTGTGTATCTCATTTGATGGCGGTGCTGAGGTCAGGGAAAGTACATATGAATCAATTAATTTGTGACAGCTGAAACTTTCTCCAGCTCAGTTTTTGGATTTCATTCAAAAGCTTCTTTAAAGAAACAACAGTGTGTTTATTTGCTGCGTGTTTTATTTGAAACACTTTAGAAACCTAGAACCAAGTCTTGGATTTTTTTTATTTGCCTAAAACTTCAGATGATTTCAGCAGG
>NW_010396460.1:1321-11367 GCF_000710305.1 Buceros rhinoceros silvestris
CAGGAGCATTGCTCAGGGGGGGAGTTCAAGTGTGAACCTTTTATGTGGTTAAATAGATAATTGATACAGGTGCGGTTATACCACTTGTTTTTAATATAAATAGCAGTGTGCTTTGTAAGCAGAGAGAGGTGGGTGGTATAAATTGGCGTTTAGAACTGTTTTAATAAATATTTAGTTTGGGATTAGGTTGAGTGCTAATTGCTATTAGCATATGCAGAACATTATTATCAGGGGTGTGTTTACTGGGGAGGTGAAAGAGGCATTGGCCACCACATGGAGCGGACCAGGATGGCTGCTGTAGGTGTGGAGGCCCTGTCTCCCTGGCTAGCTTGGGATTGCCTTCAGCCCGAGTTATTGCATTAATGTTTTCTCGCTCACTGAATCATGCCTGAGACTCAGCCTTTAAAGTCAACATGGACAATCAATCTCTTGTGAAAGAGGAAGCCAAGTGATCCTCAGCCTTATGGTGGTCATCATACGTATTTAAAGGGTAGCGGCTAAACTGGTGTAATTAAAATGAAAGTGAAATGATGGGCCGTTCCTATTAAGGAGAAGTAAAACTTAGCTTTAGAAAAGGCTGCCCGTGACTCCATTAATGTGTTTAGCAATCAGTGATAAGGATTTTAGTTGTAATTTTTTTCTCAACTGTTAGGTATGATTGAGTGTCTCAAAAGCTATTTGAGGTATAAAGCAGCGACTATCACTGAAATAAATCACACAGTTCAGCTCGTTTATCTTCTCTAGTCTTTAACGCTCTACAGGGAAATCTTTTTGGTTTGTCTTTAGAACTAATCTGATTTGTAAGTTTATTTTAATGAAGTTTTTATTTATTCAAATTTTAGACTGTACAAATGGAATGGAAACAATGTAACACAGTAGAAACGCTGTTTGAAACATACATGATTAATCAGTTGTGTTTACGTCTTCTAGGGAAAATCCAGAACGTACCTTTGATTTGGTAATGAAAGTAAAATGCCAAGCATCTGAAAATGAAGGTAAGATCCTGTACCTGTTTATTTATAGAAATGAGAGGTGAAAAAAAATAGTTTGCATCGTGATTTAGTGTCCTCTTATGTTTTTGCATTGTTGTTGGATTGTGATTGTATTATAAGGTGGCTGTGGTTATTTTATTGCATTTCAAAATCTATTAATCTGTTAACTCACAGTTGTTGTGGAGTTTAGTGTTAGATTTTCATTTTGTTTATTGTAAAAATGTTTTCTGAGAGAAATATTTGTGAAGCTTGGACTTTAAATTTATCTTCTACTTTTCTTAAGTCTTAAAACGTTGATTTTATATAAGATTTCATTTTAGCGGAACAATTGACTTCTGTTAGTGGAATGTTAATTTTGATCGATGTGATAGGGAGACAGTAAATTATTTTCTTAACAGCAGAAAGATACTTTCTAGCTCATATTTGGCAGCTGCTTTGGTTTGAAAAATGATAGAAATGATGAGTGCTGACTTAAGCTTGTATTAGCTGTCGGTTTCACGTCTCTATAAGCATGTGGTAAAAGAGATGTAGTAGTGCAAAAATTATCTGAGAGAGGTTATTTTCCTCGCAAGAAGAAAGAAGGTGGGATTTCCAGTACTGAAATGAAAGTGACCTCTAGAAAAAACATTGGGGGAACTCGGTTCACGTTCTCATCCGAGGCTGTTGGCACAGGGAGATGGGAAGTCTTGTTGGGCTTGTGTTGTAGTCATGTTAGTCTGCAACACTGTGTCTTAATCACAATTGTAAAAACAGTAAACTACATCTTAACCTGGAGTGTAGTTCTGTGCTAAAGGATGCTGTTTCCCGAGTTTATTACTGTAACAAGTTAGAAGCCTGTGGAAGTTTATAGCCCCAAACTATTCCTTTTTTGTTTAAATTTCAACTAACATTTCTGTTAGTGGTGTTAGGGTACCTGCCTAATATGTTTATAAAAAGCATTTTTGCTGAAGCTGAACAATTGTAGGTCTTCAGGTCTTTTCCTGACAATCCTGACAGGCTTTTCTGTACCTGTTGTATTATGTATTACCCATTATTGACATCTCAAGTTCCTCTCTTTTTTTTTTTTTCTTTTTTTCTCCTTTTCATAAGATGGTTCATTTAGTCGTGGAATGACATCTTGGTGCTGGTGTAGTCCTTGAATATTTTCACTTTTTTTGTGTCCAGCCCGCATACTTTGGTTTATTGGCTGCTTTTTTGATTTGCTGTTGGTACGGTCATGGTTTGGGTAATCAGATGGGCTTTGCTGACTTTCTGGACGTTGTTGTGGTTTGTGTCATGGCATGTTTTACCTTCTGGTCTCTCCCTTTTGCCGTTTATACCTTAGTAATTTCATAGATGATGTCTGCTTAGCTACTTGACTTGTGATATGCTCCTCCTTGCATTGTGCATGTAGTCTCTGCCTCCACCTGACATCACTTCCTGGAGGCCCATTCATATTTTGCCTTAGGCCCAGCTTCAATCTGCACTTTCTAGCTTTCCCTCTGGAGAGCTAGACTGCTGATAATCCTTTCAGATGTCCATCTTGGAAAATGTGGGGTTTTTTCTTCTGTGATCAGAACATGGGTCTATATCCATTTAATTCCTCTTATCTCCCTTTAGACTTCTGATCTTTATTTTGCATCGTTCTACCTCTGCTGCCATAAGAAGCCACTTTTTGATACCTGTAGCTGTGTGATTGATTGCCCATGCTTGAATTCTGTGTACAGTAACTTCCCGTGCCTCCCTTGGTGGGCATTACATCAGATCTCCTCTGTGGCGAGGGAGTATCTTTAAGAAATATGTGTATCTCCTTGAACTGTGACCTGAGTTAATGAAGAGGCTGTATTTGTGTTTGTATTGTGGTGCACCCGCTTCTGTTCCACTTTTTGCTGTCATCCGTTCTACCCTGTCTGGGCTTAGTTGCTGTTCATCCATGGGGGTGGGCAAAGGCAGGAAAAAGATCTGATACCGGTGGTGTTGGTGAGGGGTTTAGGAGTGTTTCAGCTGGCCTGGAGGTTGTATTGATTCTTGTATGAGGCTACAGATCAGCACAAAAAT
Organism: Buceros rhinoceros silvestris; assembly: GCF_000710305.1. NCBI lineage: Eukaryota > Metazoa > Chordata > Aves > Bucerotiformes > Bucerotidae > Buceros > Buceros rhinoceros. The sequence continues at coordinate 4,351 of NW_010396460.1, forward strand.
ACAGTCCCCTTTAAAATTGTGCTGTCTGACTATTCTAGTTACCATCCTGCTGTACTTGGTGACCCATCTGGGATTTGGTTTAATTTCTTTCATATTATATCAAATTCAGATAACAAACTCACCACAGTGAGGGCTTGACATCATATTTACATACGGTATTATGAGCACAGTGGTGTATCAAATTAATGTAACTGATTAATAAAGTTACTTAAAGGAAATTCACAAGGGGTGAAAGCGTGTTGTCTTTTACTGACACTTTAGAAATCGAGCACAAGTCTCGTCATGCTAAACAGGGAGCTTTCAAGGTTGGTTTTTTATAAGGCCTAACAAATTTGACAGTTACCCTGCATTGTAGGTCTTGCCTTTAAATAGGTTTTCATGCTAGGATAATCTTTTGAATATATCATACTTGAAAACGTGATCTGTTCACCTGTTTCTTTGCTTGTGCCTCTTTCTCTCTTATGAAAGAGATTTGTGTTTAAATAGAGGCTTTCTTCCTCACATCCCATCTGCTCCTTGTACTTGATCCTGAACTTATGTTTGAATTTGTGGGCTGAATTTGTGACATCACTGTCACCAGTGTTGCTGTGGAAATATCACAGCCTCTAAATTATGATCTCCGTGCATGAGTGAGCAGCAGGAGAAGCTGACTTAGGAGAGAGGAAGACCTTAATGTGACCCATGTATCTTTAACCTTTTTCTTTTCAAGCTTTGCTGTAGCATGCATTCTCCTGCATTTTAATTTCCCTGTGCCAGTGTGTAACTGCTCTGACAAATAAAAATTGAGGTAGCCCTGCTGCATCTGCGGCTATTAATAAGGTGATGTTTTTATGAGGACACTATATGCCTGTAGCATTGTGACATGATGCAAAATTATGCTGTTAAAATTACTATGCTTTTGGAAAAGTATTTTTTGATAACTTCTTAATTGTAGCATAGCTCTCAAGGAATGTTAATTTTTTGGATCTGACAATGTCCTAGGGCTCTTCAGCTCTAACGGCTCGTACCTGAAATGCAGCAAGATTTATATGTATTATGAAATTTGTTCTTAAGTAATTCTACTAATTATTTGCAACATGATTTTCTACTCAATGTAAACACCCAAGCGGTTTTATGTAGTTTAATATAAAATTTATCACTTCAGGTGTGGTAGGTAGCTCCTGAATTGGTTACAGGCTCAGCTGAGCTTGCACGTTTTCAGTTGTAGCTGGATCAAATTTTGTTTTCTCATTGGACACCTGGTTTTTGTGACTTAAGAGTAGCTTGCATACTTGAGTATTTATTTCTTAAGACCGTGTTCTTGACTGAGTAGATCGTCCTTTTGGGCTGTTCTCTCCATCATTTTTAAACTCCAGGAGTATACAATAGCATTGCTAGACTAGTAATCTTCTAACTCTTTTCTGATTTTGGGGGCGGGGGGGAAAAAGGGTACTTCTTTACATAAATACTCTTGTAATTGAACACTATTGATCTAATAAGCATGAATTGTAACTATTTTTGCTGTTGATGACAAGCTTTATTTATTCTTTACTCAGGTTATGTTCAAAAAAATAAAGCTTCTTTTTATTAGAGGGGCCTTAATGCCTTCTCTTAGCACAAAACAGGACATGGTTCCCTCAGCAATTCAGAATATATTGCTTACCATATTTTCAGAGTAGACGATGCTTTGGATATTATACTGCACCTAAGACTGTACCCTGAAAGTTGCATTTCAGCTGTATTAATTAGGCAGCTGAAGCAGTATTCCAAGGAGGAGAGAAAACCTTTAGGAACAAAATCAGATTGTAGCCCATGTCACAACTTCCAGTCTTTTGCAGTGTAAGCATCAGTTAACACGGTGTGTTGAAACATAGTAAGTAGTTAGTGTGACAACTTTTTAATTCCAGTTCGTTAATTTCATTTCAAAATTCATAACCTGATTCTCTCAAATGGATGAATTTGAGAAGGATTGAGATGAATTAACTTCTGTTAACCAGAGTTTGCTAAGTGACTGAGAGATGAGTGCTAGGTATTCTAAGAGCCCAATACTTGCTGATTGTGGATTTGGCTTGCAGTGTCAGTAGCACCTTACAGCAAAAGGTTTTACAGTGCCTCCCAGGCAGCTCTGCTGATTTTTCTAATTTCTTCCTGTGTCACTCCTTAATGAACAAACAAACAAAAGAAAAATTGTTTGCCTGTTTTAACATAACCATCTGGCCTTCTGTATTTTCTTCACTTACACACCCAGAGGACAACTTGAGAACAGATATTATCAAAACTATTGGGTTATTTTAAGGACGAGCATTGCTCTTTAGCATTATGGTAAAAAGATGCAAGTTTTTTTGCGCTTCGGGCTGAATCACCCTTTCTAGGTACTGGCAGTAATGCAGTGTTACAGTTGTGCCGAATGCGGAGTCTTACCTGAGGCTATTGGTTCAAGATTGGATGACAGCTGCACTTACAGCAGCTTTACTCTTCTGGCACTCTCTTGTCTCTTGAAAGTTACTGTGCACCTGGTGCTGAAAGGTCTGCTTGAGCCCAGAATTTGGCTAACCAAAGCAGTCTGCAGCGCTTTTTTTTTTTTGTTTGTTTCTGTTCTTATATCCAAGTTCTTCCATCATGAAAGTAAACAGAATTTCTGGAAGGTTCATGTTTCTGAGCTCTTCCACAGGGTATGTCCAAAATAATTTGTCAGTGTAATCTTTGTGAGTCGCCTATACCTATCTATGTTTCTATGCACACATAAACATGTACAGTATGTGCATACACACAAGTATGTTTGAAGTTTAGATTTTGGTTAAATGTGCAAAGATAAAGTTGGTAATTTAACTCATTCTATAAACTGTACATTGATTTTATTAAAACTGAACTACAGAGGCCAGACACAAAAGACAATGCAAATATAGCAGCTGGCAGTAGAAAGGCAACATGCAACAGCTTTTGTGAATGTAAGGCTTTCAGGATTTCTGTCCGTGGCTTCCCAAGAAGAAGATGACTCAAATTGGTTACAGTTTGTGTGGTTAAGAGAGTGCTGTTTGCTGCACCTTCATTTCTTTGATTATAGCACGTATGAAAAGCAACAAAAAGGCTCCGTGAAGTGTGCCGGTAGATCCAGGAAATTCAGCCACTGAATGATGAGGTTGGGGTCTAGGACTGCTGTAGTCCAGACTGAGTTTAACTTGAAAACCTCTTTGAAATAGTTCATTTTCTGTTTAAGCACATAATAATTGTTTGAACAAGGCTTGTAATCTGATTGCTTTGTCTCTATTTCTTCTTTAAATCCTAGGAAGCCTTCCGTAGCTCTAGGGCTAGATACATGATTTTCAGAGAAGGTGTTTACTAGGTTGTGTTGCATTGCGTGAGTAACTCCTGTAGTTTGTCTTGCCTGTGCTGGAATGATAATGAATCTTAATAATGCATGATCTTTCAATTATTTTCCTTTAAAGGGTCTTATTTTCATGGAATTTTCAAGGAAAAGCCGTAAAAACCCAGTTTAATCATGTATCTGTGGAGAAGTGTATGAATTAAGTCCAGGAATTAGGCTAGAAATTAAAAATTCTTTGTATGAGGTTTGCTTGTGGTCTGTAAGGTACTAAGATGTGTAGTTCCAGGTATGTCCCAATTCCGAAGAAAGTTTGATGCAATTGGTAGTTCTGTCCATGGGTAACCTGTCTGGCTTTGCCAGGGTTACGACTGAGAGTCTTCCAAAGCTGCTTTCAGGATTGTGGTCAGAGCAAGCACAATTTTTTTTTTTTCTTTTGTTTTGTTGTTCCCTGCAGAGAGCTGTATGTTAACCACAGACTGAGCCTGTGGGTGTAACGTGCTTGTCAGATAGCTCTTTTCCTCTGCTGTACTTTTTTTTGCAGAGCATCACTTGAACCTGATTAAAAAGATAACTCTATCAGTGTACATTAAGAGGTCTGCACGGTTTTTTCTTTTTAAGAGCAATTAAAACTTCTGATACAATCAGCAAACACTGCTAACCTTTTTCACTGTTGGTTTTAACCGGAAGGTCACTAAATGAGTACCAGCCTACGGAAAGTTAGGTTTCTCTAACTTTTTAAAGTATGCTGTGTTCTTCAGGTGCCTGTGAAGAGCAACTATATATTGCTATGAACTAGATAAGCTTTCTTACAAGTCTTGTATTTATTTGTATTTATTTTTAGTCTCAAATATTGTGTTACCACATTAGAATTTATTTTACTCCAATAAAAAGTTAAAGATGCTTTTTCGGTTTGTACAATACCATTTCATTATCTGATTATAGTCTTAGATATGTATGTAAAAAATAAATCTTTCTTTCAATATTCCACTGAAGTTTCATTAGGTTTGATACTCTCCTGCCCCAACTCACCAACTTCTGTGTTGTTATTTAGGTTAGTGCTACTTCCCCAAAACAGTTTCTTGCTTTCCCTGTTGAAATTTTCAAATGGTGATTCTTAAAAAGCTTGGAAGAGGACGTTTGATCTAGCCTGGTTTCTCTACAGGATTAGTGTTTGATTAGGAGCAGAATATGTCACAGTCCTTTGTTGAGGATTATGTAAATGCTTTGAGGGCAAAAAGCAGGTAGTGCCTGAGATTGTGCATCACTTTTGTCCTTTTTGACAAAACCAGGGTTTGGCTGAAGCTCTCTTGCATATGAGCCCCAATCATACCTGTAAATCCTTCATAAACTATAATCTTTTGTATAACTTTGAACCCTTCAGTTGTATCTAAATGAATGTTTTCATTATATTCAGAATTGGAAAGCTCCTCAGGATATGAACAATATATTCTGTGTGTTTGGGCTGTCACTAGCAAAGAGTGGGTGTTGGAAAATTATGAACAACAAAAACAATTCAGGCAACTATGATTTTGCACCTAAGATAAAGATTGGCATTTTGATCATTTTACCTTTACCTCTCATTCTCCACACTGAGAAATGGAGGGTAGTCACTCCAGCTTCCAGCTTCTCTTCACAGATGCAAAAACGTGGAGGAAAATGTTGCTGCTTTTCAGTGCCTCATTTCCTTCAGATTTTTTTTTCCCCCTGTCAACCTACAGAGATTCTTGGATGTTTGTGTAATTCGGAGGTGGGTGCAGATATATGTGTGTAGGAGGGAAAGGGTGAGAGCTGCTGGAGAAACAGGTCAAGAAGCCCTTTCTCCTATCTCCCCTGCATTCTTCAGCAGGGAGAAGAGACCTTGGTGGGGAGGGATGACCCTACTCCCCAGTAGCCAGAGGACAGTCCTGGGAGGAGTGGCAGGCTCTGCTCTACTCCACTCCAGAGATTCCAGCTGTAGTAATGTGGGGGCAGGCACTGTGGTATCAGTGCTGCTAGAGATGAGTTATTCCCCTGCAGGCATTTGCCCAACTGTCATTTTTTCATGTAATGCCATATGCCACTTTCATCAGTGTGATTGGGTTTTGGGCAGTGAAATTAAAAGGGAAAAACTTGATGAATTAACCAATATAAATATTAACCTGTAACGAAAAAAATTGTGTATAAAATTCAGTAGAATAAACGTACTGGTATTAATATAACTGAATATAGGCCAAAAATAGCAATCTGTACCATGTAATGCAGTCACTCAATATGAAAGTTGATGTCCCTGTGCTTTTTTCAAATTTAATTTTAGTTTTGTTGTAGTACTTATCTATTTGAGTTGGCTGCCTGCGGGTAGTTTATGGGCTTTTAAATTGCTTGTGTTCAGAAGTGTTAAGAATTTGCGTATTTTTCTAAGCCAATGTCAGCGTGCTCCTGCCCTCCCACACACCGAACAGTCCGTCTTCCACAGAGGTTTGTCGTTCTTTAAGGAGATATGTTATGCTGCTAGCTCTCTTCATATGTAGTTTAATGGCTTTTCTTTTATGTATGGAGGATCTGCTTAACCAGCTTTGAAAGCTGGTTAAGCTCTCAAGGTTTAAAATGCTGTTTGTAAAGCCCTGAGTTCTCTCTCTAGCACTGACTTGAAGAGGCTGAAGTGTAGGGTTTCCTGTCTGATTCACAGAAATAGTATTTTTAATTCTTTTTCCTTTGCCACTGGTGATATTATCTGAGCACACAGATGCATGTAGATGCGTGTGCTCACCATGTAACTGTTGGCATAGATAATTCTATTTGTAAATAAAATGAACTATGATCAATACTACAAAAGGAAGAATTATATGTGTTCATGATGGGCTTAAAAACCCCTGAAGCCAAAATAAGTTTTCCCAGTAAAGAGCTATTGTTACTCCTTAAAATAACTTTGTGTACTAAGAACAATTTGAGCGTAGCACTGCTTTGCAACTAGTGTGTTAAGAATCTACCACTTTTCGTAGTAGGCTGATGTGATGTCTCTGAGATCCAGACAGAAACATGATGTTCATAGGCACCTAATAAGATGGAAGATTCTATGTGACTGACAAATAAAGTACTAAAATGCTGAAAACATTCTTATATCTGTCTGACATTTTTCCTTGTATCTTGGAACTGTAGCTCTACGTTTAGAACTGAATAATTTGGTTGGACAAAGACTTATGTTTTCTAATTCTGGTTTAGGAGAAAAGATTAAAACTTAATACTTAACTTTATGTGGAAAAGAAAAGAGAAAAAGCAGAAGTGGTGAGAGAAAAAAGGCCTGAACAAGATTTTGGGTGTGGTTTCTGTACTTCCTGAGCTGGGAAAGCCAAGGCAGCAGTTTGCAGTCGTACTGCCTTCCTTTGCAAAATTCTTGATGCTTGTTTGGAAGGTACTGTCCAAGTATTAAATCCTTAATTAGAAATAAGGATTGAATAACGCCGTTAGATTACGTTTCCTAGAGTTTGAATCTGTATTCTGGTTTCTTTACACATTTGAGTGGGTGTTCAGATGTAGATTAAACCTAGCTAAAATTACAAACTTGTGTCTGAAAATGGTGTATTAGTTAGGCTTCTGAGTTTACTTGAGGACATATTTTACAAACCTTCTTAGTTAATGCCAAGTTTTAATGGTCACAGAGGCATAATTGTCATAACCAAGATATTTTGCCGTAGCTGGTTTACCATTGCGTTTTTTCTTAAACTCAGAATGGGAAA
>NW_010396460.1:11488-14658 GCF_000710305.1 Buceros rhinoceros silvestris
AGTGACACAAAGAATGATTAATGCTTCTGCTTACCTTCTAGTAGAGAACAAGAAATTCCTATTCATCTGACTTTAGATGCTGTTCACATCAAGGGTTTTATTTGTTGTACCGGTTGAGCCTGTGTTAGAACACATCTGAATATTGTAAAGTTATGGTGTCATTGTAGAGACAAATGTTTGCTTTTGGGAGGAGGCAGTTCTTTTGCTTTGTTACAGTATAAGCTAAAAGAAAATGCTGTGTTTGAATTTAAATACTGGATGCTAAATTTTGAATTTAACTGGGTTGTGCTCGACACACAGAAGCCATGCTGGTAATGGTTATAAGGCACAGCATCTTTTCCCTCAGAAGCTGCAAAGGAAAACTTAATGTTTTAAGGCAACTATTTCCAGGAATGGAGTTGCATGATTGAGGAATGATGGTAACTTTTATATCCTTGAGTTAAGATGCAATATAAAAAAGCAAATGTAAAAGAGCATTTTGTGTTACAGTGCATGTGTTTCTGTTCTGTTTAAATGCAAAAGAAGAACTGTAGCAGCACAAACATAAAAGACAAGGATTGTGTGACAGTTGTAAAAGTACCCGGAGGTCTGTAATGAGTTTGAAATAATGGAGTGAAACCACTGTGCCTTTAGAGTAACAAGAGAGGAACAGTTATTGTAACTTAGGCTTGATAACAAGAGCTGATGATAATTCATGTATCCTCTTCCTCTCCTTTGGAGGTCATTTGGCTCAGTTTATGTGTCTGCTGTTTGTCAGATAGCTAGCACCCTAAAAGCAGCGTGAGGAGAGCATCCTTCCAGCTGCTGGCAGCACCTGACAGGCTTGCTCTGTGGGTATGCTTGCCACTTGGCTGGTGGGGTTGCTTCTGGAGCTGACAGGAAATGTTTCTCATGCAGGTCAGATAAGGAGGAACTGGTGGGATTTTGATGCCGTGCAATGTATTGTAGGTTGTTGGTTCATCCACTAATTTCAGGTTTCTGGGGTTTGTTAAAAGATGTGCTGCCAGTTCTGGAAACTGAAAAAAACCTAGGGATGCCCTTATTCTCTCCTGCCATCTTCCCGATCACTCTTGGGCTTCTAGAATACTCTCAGTGTTGGAGTATTGTCAGGCTTGTGTTAAACTTCTGTCCTTTTTCTGAGGAAATGGATTCAGCAAATTTGTTGGTACCTTCCAGTTTTCTGTTTACATAGTAAAACTTAGCTCTTAAGGAAAAACCCCAAAGTTAGATCCCTGTCACTCGTGGTCATTTTAAGACATTGCGTATTTGGAGATAGATTAAATTTCATTTTGTGTAAACACAATTCTGTCTGAAGAGCACAATTATTCTAGACTTGTATCATGCAATAATTCACAGAACTCAAAATAGTTGATGGTATCATGACACAACATGAGAAATCCTGAAAACTTTGTGTCCGGGAAGGAGTTTTGCTGGTATTCATATCCAAGGTATCTTCTCCCTGCTAAGAATATTGCCAGATAAAAATGGACTGTGGTTCCCTCACGGCAGATGAATTGCTTACTTCTTTAGCTGAAACTAGGGAACTTCTCTTGGCATGTCACAGGTAGCTATGATGACAGTGATTGTGTGCCAAGGCAGGTAAAGCTCGGTTCTGAGCATTCAGCTGCAGTTTCAGTCAGGCATTTTTAATTGGTGTGTCTCAGTAAACCCATTTTAGTTTCTGGGACTGGGTATGTCCTGTGCAGTGTAAGTACCTGTTTACATCTACTTTTACTTGGGGTTGGAGCCCTTTAACATCTTGCAAGGTCTAGGCTAAAAATGCTTGTACAAGTGTCATCGAGGGGGGAAAAAAAAAAGTCAGATCAAACTAGCATGTATAATTAATAAGCAATTTAGAAAGATAATTGCACTTCTCAGTCTTGATATAATATGCTATATTTTACAAAGAATAATTTGAAATGTATTCTTTTGCATTCTGGTTTTGATATTAGAAATCAGTGCTATGGATCTGCATGACAAAAAAAATATGCTTGAGATAACCACCTCAAAAGTGCCTGGCTGAAAACATTTTCCACTGGCAATAAAACCCATGAGAAATTAAAGCTTGCCTTCAATTCTCTGTCAACTAGTGATGGTGACTATCTTCTTTTTACATAAACAATTTTGTGTGACATTGTTGGATGCTGACAGGTCTAGCAAACTAGTTTGTCATTGATGATACTTGTCATGCCCTGCAGACCTGGGAGAGAATACGCATTGTGTTTTCAACAGTGGACAAAGCGTAAGTCCTTTCAGCTTCTACTGCAAGGGAAAATTAATGAACGATGGGATAAACCAGGTCAAACAATAATAAAAATAAGCTACCAGAACTTTCAGTGGAAGTGAAATAGCATGAAGGTTGGAAATAGAAAGGTAGGTGAATTTATGTTGGCTGTGAACGTCAGAGCTCTTGAAGCCAGTAAATCCGTGAGGATGGGCAAAGCCCGAACAGTTGCTCTTTAAGTGGCTGGGGAACATGAACTTGGTCAGCTTATACGTGATCTGCCTTGTGCATTTTAAATAGATGAGGAAGATCTGAAACTGTAGCGTGCTTTCAAGTGCTAGAAAAAGTACTTTGCTTCCAGCCCTCCTTAAATTATTGCAGGTCAGTCTGTAGGCTTGCTTGATTCTTCTAACACAAGACTGACAGTATCTCAGCACTGATACACTGCTTTTCTCTGTATTTCCCAGAAAACTTCCTGGTAACAGCATTTGCTCTCACAGAATCTATCTGTATGTCTTCTCCTACCTGGGTGTTTTGATTGGTGATGCTTTCTGTGGTTGCTTGACTCTCATAAACTGGAAAATACTCTGTGCAGTAAATTGTGTGAAAATGAAGATATCTTGCTATAAGATGTTCTCTGCAAAAGGAGTACCCGGTAGAAATTTTGTCTTTCTGAGGAACAGTGGCTGTACTTCTAAAGGGAGACAGAAATATTCAGAATAAAAATTTGGCTGTGTATGCAGTCTCTTCTGGGATTGCAGAATGATCTATGTGCTCACCAGTTAACAACGTCAGTAATGACTTTGGTAAAAGAGACTGAAATGAATTCATCTTAGGCCAGTTGCAGAGGCACTGGTTACGGTTCTATTGTAACGTGGATTTAGAGTCAGTCTGTGTAAATACGTAACCTTAGTATATACCCTTAGCAGTACTGTTGGATTCCTGC
>NW_010396460.1:14801-38279 GCF_000710305.1 Buceros rhinoceros silvestris
CAAATCAGAATTGCGCACATTGTGTCTTAAAAACATGATGGGATTTTATAATCTGGTTGAAGTGCATTGTTTGCTTTGTGTCTCATCACGTACACTGCTGCTTATATCTCACTGTAACCGGGGAAACATGGTACTGGTGTATGCTACTAGGGTGTTTCTGCTACTGGAGTTCTGCTCCTGTGTATTTTAATACTAGAAATTACTCATGTAAGCATGAGCAGCGTGTTTTAATTGTCAGTACATCTTGAAATATTCATCTTTCAGTGAGCAAGACAAAAAGTCTTGCTAGGACAGAAAGTGCCAGAACAGCATAAACAATAGTTGCAAAGTGATGTTTTGAAGTGCTCTGTACACAGTGAGACCAAAGTGATCCTGTGTTTTGTTATGGTTTCGGATTTTTTTTTTTTGGTTTGGGCTTTTTTTTTTTTTAGGGCCTGTATTTAGTTAATGTTGCATTGGATATGTAGAATGCTGTATGTTACTTAGTATAGCAGTAGATATAGTAGCTTTGTGCTTGGGGGTCAGAACGCAATGCAAATGCGGAAACAGATACAAATTGCCTAATCTGAGATAAACATTGAAACAGTTAAGTCTTACAGCAAGTGTGAAAATGCCTTTGTTGATTGATATTCCAGAACCTCTAAGTTGCAGCAGTAGATATTCAATCGATCTATTTCAAGTGACTAAATGAAGTCATGTCATATATGTAAAACAAAACGAAATGATAGCATATGCTGTGTGTTACCTTAAATTAATATTCCTGTAACAGAGTAATACTGATTTGTTGCAAGAGAAATAATACATCTTAGAAACCAAAGAAACCATATTTGAAATATAAATCAATAGTTCTAAAGTTTAATTACTCCATCACGTCCATGCTCTGTTCACCAACATTTCTGGAGGATTTTGTTTAACTCTTACAGTGTGTCAACTAGATATATGGGAATGATGCGAGTATTGCAAATATGGAGGGTTAGGCAGAGAGCTAGATTTTATTCTCAAATCTACTTTAAAAAACAAATGCTGAGATAGATTAATTTGAAATCAATATTTTCAACCTCATTAGGTTCTTCTTAAGAAACTGTTTACTATATAGTGACAATAGAGAACAGTGGTTTGATGGGATATGCTAATTGACTCCTCAAATCTGAAATTCTTAGACATTATAATTTTTAATTATCTTCAGATCAAATAAGGGATCAGTAAAACAAGAATGCTTTTTCATATATAGCAGAAGTTATGGGCACTGATGGAATGCACAGGTGTGTGGATAAAATCTGCTTTATGTATGATGAGCTGCAGTGCTCTCCTCTAGAAATTCTTGTGCCCAGAAAAATCGTTGCGTACACCAAAGACATGGTGGTACAGAAGACAGTATCATACAGAGTACCAATCAAGTCTGGTTTTGAAGGGTAGTAACTCAACAAAGGAAAGCATTTTATAAACAATAGATGAAGTATCTTCCTAACTTGTGGCTAGATGGCTCAGTAGTTATTAATAGGATGCAAAATGCTTCAGCTGTGGAATATGTTTACAGAGCTAGCTCTGATTTTTTTATTTTTCTTTTGAGTGTCCTGTTACTGTTTATGCTTCCTCCTTTGCATGTGTGAGGTTTATGTTTTCATTTGACTTAGCAGCACCAAGGGAAAAGGATTGTAAAACCCCACATTGTAAGGGCCAGACATAATCTTGGGTCTTTGCTGTACTTTGCTGATGTTGAGCTTCAGCCAAACTGGAGAAAAAAAATGGTTCAACCAACGTAAAACACATAGTGTATGTTAGTGGGAAGTGCAAGCACCAGTCACCTGTGAAGGGGGTGTGAAGAAAGCTGGTGTCACATCACTGAAAGGCCTGGTGATGCATTACTGTGAGCCACATCAAGGAGCCTTACTGCTAATGAGCATCCATTAGGCAAGTGCTGCAAAAAAAAGCTGAGTCTTTGAATAGCATTTTCCAGGAAATAGACGCTTCAAATTTGAAATGAATGACTAATACAGAGCACATTGCATTTCTTGGTAAAAGTTTTCTGGTGCTGCTAATAAGCGTTACTGTCTTCTATTGTACAGCCTTTATCTTTCTGTGTGCAGCTAGGAGAAAGCAGAAGCTGTTTTAGTTACTTCACAGCTGCAGAGAAATTGTGTTGGTGTGAGGGGATGAGAACTCCTGAAACTGCCATGAAGAAAATGGCACATATATATGCTGGTTCTCACTGCTGAAAATCAAGATACAAGTGCATGATAGGGAAATTACATAATTTTCCAAAGTGTTAGCTTTTCCTGTCCCTGAAGTAAATATTTTTTTGACATTCCGTTTTTATAATATCAGAAAATGACCCAAGTTAGTTTTCATTCATTGGTGACTAAACCTCGCGTAGCAATGTGGCTGCAGTTAAGGTACCTTTTATGAGTTCTTTTTCAAGCAGGAGCCAGTGCAGGTGAAGTCTACGGTTAAGCAACACTTTAATCTCAAATAATCTGAGTTTGGTGGGTAAAACAGCAAAAATTTACTGTATAACCTTCCTAACACACTTAAGCAGAAGAAAACCTTTAAAACAAAAGCCAAACAAAGCACCTCTTTATAAGCTATTGTATTGTGAAGTATGAGGGTACTGTGATGGTGATCTCCTTGAATTGCTGTAGAATTGTGAATTCTACTGTTGAAAAGATCATATTGTTATTAACTTTGCAGCATGCAGCACTTCAGCTGCAAATCTGTGTGAAAGTTACAACTTCCTGCTGACCTGTAACTTCAAAAAGAAGATTGTTCTAGGCTTTATTCAAGTGGGAAATTTACCAAAAGCTTACTTAAATCGCTGTTAATGTTGCCTGATGCAAGGAGGCATTTGCAAGATGTTTTATTCAAGATACTTATAATCCAGGGAGCTCAGTAAATGAACAGTTTAGAAACTGGATGTCATTTTACCTGTAACTCGTCAAACATATCCTTAGTTGCTTACTGCCTTGTCATTCTTCAAGGAATAGCAGTTGAGAGAATGGTATCCACTCTACTTTCTGTTTTTACTGTTAGGATGCCTTGCCAAGAGAGAGGTGTGATTTGGCACCTCTGGCTTTTGATCGCCTTTGCGGCAGGGGCGGCTGAAAGGACTCCTATCACCTGGTACTGCAGTCCCAGTGTTGCTTTGCTTCTCTAAACTTGCCCTGTGTAGGAAAGCTGGCCAAGCAAAACTAGTGTCCGTAACTGTTAATGGGTGAGTGGCAACCCGTGGCCTAGGGAGAGCAGCCAGGAAACATGGAAAGAAAATCCAGCAAGGACTGATTTAAGAGAGGGAGCAAATTAGGATTGTGCTGGGGTGTAGCATCACTCTTCCTGTCTTTGTTTTTAGAGGAGAGAATATTGCTGAACCCTGTTCTCAGAGTTCAAGGAATCACACCAATGTACTACGTTTAAGATAACAGGTTTTATTTGATCTCCTTGTTTTTATTCAACAAAAGCTAGGTTAATGGGCAGAGAGTAGTGAAGTAGAGGGTCTTGTTAGTTCAGGCTAAAACATTTGCCTCAATGATTTTGCGTTTTTATATTTTCAGAGCATCTGATAATCGCTTCTGTTAATACTGGATCAGTATTCCTTTCTATGTGAAACACAGGATTGAAAAATAGATCAATATTTTAAAGAACTGTAAAAATGGATGAATCTGCTATGCTTTCTTTTCGTTATCAAAGCCTTCCTGTATATTTAGCGAAGAAGTAAGTCACTAAAGTGCAGGCTTTAGTTTTAAAAACCCGTGTAGAGTTTCATTCCGGAAAGCAAAGCAAAAAAGAGATATATTAATTTACCCTTTATTAGAACCTTTTTAGGGAAAAAATGAACAGTTTGTAGTCAGAATTCTTGTAAATAGTTTTAAAATATTACTGGAGGATTATGTTCAATAACCTTTTTCTTTTTAAATTTAGCTACAGGGCTTTATGGCACTTGAATTGAGTCATTATATTATACCATGGCTTAAGAAACATATCCTTTTGTATGGGTAGAACTATAATTCCCATTTTTTTGAAACAGCTTTAGTAACTGACTAATTGAGACTAAAATGATTAAGGAGCCCAAAAGCGATGGTAGATGGGTAATGCTTTGTGTATCTGTCAGTGAAGTGTTTTAGATGTACATTTGTGTGTAGTTTACTTTCTTACATGTGTTGCTTCTAGGATGGTGCACATTGCACAATTGCTTAGATGTTAATTTGATTATATGCGTGTAGATCAGGAATGAAAAACAGTATCAGTAATTTTGTCTCAAACAAGATGTTAACATATAGATGAAGAAGAGGACAAAGGATGTCAACTAAGTCATCTGTGCAGGATGATTCTTAAATGTTTGTTTTGTTTTGTTGTTTGATTTATAACTGTTTATAAAAGAAATTTTTCTTAGCACATCGGAAATGAGATTTCAGTATCTTGCTCAATAGCTTAATGAAGTATCCCCTTGTCACAGTGCAGTTGGTTTCTTGTTTTGCTGTCTTCCCATTTTTGGTTTTAATTTTGGGTGCAAGTCTATGTGGGAGGAAGTTGTGACTGAGGCTTTTGGTTAAGGACGTGCTCTGTAATTCTGTAGAACAACAGCAAGGTATTCTTACATTAGACTTTCGTGTTCGAAAATTTATCTTACAGCGGTTCTGCACAAAAGAAAGATGTTGCATCTCATTATGAAGATTCTGGATTTTTCCATTGCAGATGAGTTATCTGTATTTTCCTTGTTTAGTTGTCCAGTGTACAATCTCTGTGTGAAGGCATGTGTCTGCTTTCACATAACTGCGAAAGCACTGGTTCCTAAAAACAGCTGAAGTAAGTCACAGCAGGTGTTGCTATTCTTGCAAAGGTGTTGCTTTGGGGATGCTTCTGGACAGCATGACCTGAATCTGGCTGGATTATCCAGAAAATTTCCTCAGAGACGTGCTAAACTCTGCTGTCCAGGTCTGGCAGCTTAAAATAGGTCTGATGTTGCTGCAAGGAGCTCAGTGTGTGGTCTTTGAAAACTATGCTGCCTGCTTGGAACAAACCAACTGAACCCCCAGTTTAAAATACACATCCTTTCCTGCGCTGGATGCAACTTCTTTCCTGTGTGGATCCAAATCTAATCCATTACACATTACTAATGGTCTCCAAAAGCATCAGGCCTGCCTTTTACTTGCATGAAAGCTACCCTGTCCTTCCTTGCTGCTGATGGAAGGGGACTGGGCTGAATAGGGGAGGGTTTAGAGGGCTGCCCCTGGGACCAGCTCCTTGTGGTCACCTTCCTGATGTGACTCTCCTCTTGTATTTCTAACAGAAAGAAAAATGGAAAATACAGATTCTGTCCTGATAGGCAGAGAATAAAAACCGGGAGCAGATTTTGCTGGAGTTTGTTCCTCTGCTGGTGTGCAGCAGCTGGTGGTGGTTTGCACAGGCCCAGCGTGCCATGTGCCACTGCCCAGATGCTGCTGTGGTGGATGCCAGTTTCTCCAGGCTGCACACTTGTGCTCAGCTGCTTAGGTTTGGAAGTTGGTTAAAACTGACATTTTCTCTTGTAGCCAAACGTGGGCCTGTCTTGTGCAAGTACACTTGGTTTTGAGCCCCATTGTCCTTGGTCTCCACAGTGTCCTGGAGCAGTCCTGTTTGTGGCTGCAGTAACAGAGTTTGTGAACAGTTTCCTTCTGTTTTAAACAAGCTACTGTTGGATTATAAATTTTTTTTATTACAAGAAATAGGGAGTATTTATTTCCTTTTCACCTTCACTTGCACCCCACAGCTGCCTCTCTAACCTGGAAGTGTAATTTGAACCTGACCTGAGTAGGTGCTTTTCCATACCTATGATATGTCCTTTCATATTTTTCTTTCAAATTTGTTTTGGGTTTTGAGAGGGTGGCGAGAATTGAGCGAAGTTCCAAGGTGTCATTGTGTTACGGATTTCTACAGCAGCAGAGCCATGATTCACAATTTTTTTTGCCCCTTTTTTGTGCTTGGAAGCAAACGTTTCATCACTTTTACCTACGGTAGAGAATTTGCTGTTGTTACTGCTCTTTCTCATAACAAGATTATGTATGTATTTATATAGAGAGAGCTGTAAAAAATGGGTGTCACCACCCCCAAACCACCACTTCTTGAGTTCTGTGTCTGTTTCTAAAGCTTCCAATCAGTAGCTTATCTTGTCTCATGTAATGCAGTTTTTCAGAGTATTTTTTATTTTTTTCCTGATGCTATGGTGCTGAATGTGGAGGCAGAGAAGAGCATATAAGAATGACCGAAAATGTTTTTTCAGTATAGGAAAAAGAATTTTGAATTTTTACTTCTAGCCACCAGGAGAATTTCAAAGTGTTCTGATTTTTAAGTCTCCCATGTTAGTATTTTTTTTCCTCTCAGTAACCTTGTTTAGACCTAAAAATAATACTGAATTGTAAGACAATAAATACATTTCTATTATCATATTGTTGAGTTAATGTTTGTTCCTTCTCAGATTTTTGTCTGTCTGAAATCAGTTTACATATACCCTCTCAGGCAGGCCCACATATGTGTGAAAATGTGCATCTTGTTGAATCACACTCACAATGAATATCTATAAAAAAACTAGATCTCTGGTACCATGAGCAGGGTTATAGTACTGGATCCTCTGTTGTTTTTCTTCTGTGGCAGTTGTGTTGTTTTGGAGAGCTGTCTTAAGTTCCTGTGTAGTACTATTAGCTTCAGAGAAAAATGTTTATTTTACAGTTTTGAATTTAATGCCCTTAGATTCTCATTTAAGAAATCTCTCTTGTGGTTACTGATTTGGCAAACCTATGTAAAAGTAAATTCACTGTTGATATACCAAGTTGAGCATCTATTGCTATCTTGCCCTGAGAAGACCTTGTCTGTGGAGAAGGCAGAGTGCGGTGGACACGGAGCAGAAAGCACATCCAATCCCTGGTGCAGAAGGCAACCATTTTCCTTTCTAGTTTAGTTATTGTTAGTGCCTCTTTATTACTATTTCTTTGTGTTACTTCTGGAGATTAGTGATAATATGGTGGGGTTTACATACGATAACTCTGAGTAAAAGCCGTTCAGTGTGTATCTGAGGGTGTTTGTGCTCCTGTTGCAGTGCAGCAGCTGCTGGTGACTGTGGTGTGCTGTACTTGTCTCCTTGGTGAGCAGTGCAGTGGTCAGTCTTGAGAAAGTTCACAGAGCCTGAAGCACATCAGAGGCTGGCTGAAGTGTTTTTATAGCTAAAGATATTAACATCTAGCATAACAGCAGCTAGCCTGTGTGTGTGGTTTGTTGTTTTTTGGTGTTTTTTTTTTTTTAAAGGCATCACAAGGAACGTTAAAATACTTGGGTTTGCTAAGCATGACTGTCCGGTGTGGCAGAGGGAGATGGGACATGTGCCTGATGTCAGATATTCCATGCAGGCAGAGGAGGCTGTCTCCTGTTTTCTGCCTCTGCAAACCCAGAATCGAAGTTGCTGTTACTCCCATCCTGGGGCAGTGCAGTTACGGGAGCATTTGTTTCCAGGCTCTGAAGTCCTGTTGCTTTCTGCATACTGCTGTGGTGACCAGGCGCTGTGTATTGGCTGGTAAGGGATAAATGTGTTTGGTTCTTTTTGTTTGTTTGTTTGTTTTTTGTTTTTTCCCTGTTATGATGAGAAAGATTTCACCTCTTTTGTTTCAGGACAAAACACACTTTAAAAAACAAACAAAAAACCACAAAAAACAAGCCCTTGTATTCACCCAGTCAGTCAACCTATACTAAACAGCAATTCATTTCCTCTTATTTTGAGATACTCTTGCTCTCAAAACAGATTGATGAAATTGGTGAGAGAGATGCATTTCCTCAGCTGTGGCTTATTCTCCTAGCGAAGCTCTGGGAATTCTCTCCCAAATACACACTCAACAGAGGCCATAGGAACTCCGCAAAGATGCAAACACTTTTTTGTCTGCAATAATAAAATCCTTTTCAGTGATTCACAATATCATATGCTTATTCAAACAAGGAAATAATTGTGATTTTTTTTTTTCTTTTTTCTGGCCTGGTTTTTGTAATCAAGATGAAAGAGTATATTTTTATTAATGTTTGTTCATTTCAGTGAACTTTCTTGTCACTGTGTGTTATTTATGCTATAGAAATGCAAATGTTACAAAGAAACAAAATACAAGTCATTGCAGTGGTTTGTTTTTTTTTTTTTTTTTTTTTTTTTTTTTTTTTTTTTTTTTTTTTTTTTTTCCTGCAAAATCCCATGGTTTATTTTCACTCTAACTTTATAGCTACCGTTTCTTGCCCAGAGTTCTCCTTTTTTGATGACAGGTGATGTGGAGCTGTTCCACACAGCAAAGCATAATATATTTCCATTGCCATACTTCTGTATTTTAATTGCTCAAGATAACGGAGACAGTGGGCAATGCTGATGCTATGCTTTCAATTAATTCTGGAAGATGCACTTCTTTTCCTATGACTTGAGCTTTGCCTTAGTGTATTCTTAATGAGTATAAAGTTAGGCTCTGCAGATAGCCAGAATGCTAAGCTCTTGAGTATAATTTAATAATCTGTGTATTATTTTAAAGACACACATAAGCAATAGCTGCTTGCTAATAAAATACATTTACTGACCCATGAGTGAATTGATCCCTGTGACTATTTAAAGCTTAGGGCTCTAAAAGTTTTTCTCTTATCTTTATGTTAAACAATGGAAAGTTTTACCGTATGTTCAAATAACGTCTTCATCAGGTTCACAACAGGATACCATAGTTAATTTTCAGTTGAGTGCTTTACAGGATTTTCTTTTTGCTGGCTGGTTGGGTGAAAGTCTAGACACTGAGAGACGAGGCGTTAGAGGGGCCTCACAATATAGTTATTGTGAATGGTAAGTAGGAGCAGCTTCCTCTGATGTACGGACTCCATGCCCAAACCAGCAGTACAAAGGCATATCTTTTGTTCAAGAGGATAGGGGCTAATCCAAATGCTGCACACTGTGAAAAACCTTTTATGGAAGGGGGGAAAAACTTGCCTTGGAGGTGAGAGGTCAGCAGTTTAACCTCTGACCATAAAACAAGAGACTAGTGAAGAATGGGATGAACAAGGGGGAAAAATACTTCAAGTACTCCATTCTTTGTTTATTGAAAATGGGTCAAGCAAATGAGTGTCAAGAATGGTTACAGGAGTTCTGATGGGACGTAAGGCAGTCTGAGGATGTGCTCTGGCTTAGCTGCACATTGCTACAGATTTTGGTGCTTGTATAATTCTCTCTTCTCAAATGCTTGATAAGTAGATGCCCAAATGAAAATCTAATCTTTCAGCAACCCTTAAAAGCACAGTTACTGTGCTTTTCTCCTCGCCAGCCCAGATCAAGTCTTTCTTTTATTAAAACTTTTTATTCTAATCTTCCTTTGCATAGATTAGCATAATTTATAATTTTGTCTTTTAACTGTTTCTGGGCTATTTTTTTGAAGTTCATCAAGAAGCATCATGGTGGTAACTTCCTCACGTGTTCCACGTGCAGTACGATAGGTCTCTTTCAGTTAAAGCCATGGATCTTTGGGTGGTCAGTGCTATTGTACAACAGCAGGGGAGAGCTGTTCCCAGTCTTTGTGCAAAGCGAATATGGAGGCTTTCCCTTCTGATCTCATTTTGGTATTATCAGTGCTGGGAATTTAGTTGCAATCCAATTAGAAATGATGGAAGTTATGTTAACCAATGGTTAAGCCTCCCATATTCTCAAGTTCACCCCTTTGGACTAATTGGTTGTGCTACTCTTGACTCAAGCTGGCAGAAGATAGCGACAGTGATTAATATACTTGGTGCGTGACAGTGCAGCTCCCTGCCTGGTGTACGACCGTTCCATGTGCTTCGCTACACCCAGCCCATGGGAAGTGCTGCTCTCCTCCCTCGTAGTCTCTTCCAGCATGTGAAAAAGGAGACGACATACTGCCCTGCTTGTGCACCTCTGGAAGTTTTATACTTCACAGGACATAGATGTGTTTTATATATGAGGTAAATTCCTCTTCCTGCTTCACACAAAGGGATTAAAGCTAGGCTTTGCTGTTGACCCTCTTCATGTGTCACATCTTCAGACATCTGCTTATGACCTGGACAGCTTTAGGCCCCTTGCAGTTAGAGAAGTGATCAGTAACCAACAGCATTCCTCAGCCAGCCAGTGGCAGCGCTTCTCAGCACTTGGAGAAATGTGTTTTGGTACATGCTTGATTTTATTTGTGCTTGGAAATAGCACAGCCTCAGACTTCGTGCTTCCTCTGACCCTTGGCTGAGCTCAATCCGTTGTTTCTCAATTTGACAGAAATCTCTCTTTCTTCGTTTAAGTATATTAGGGGTAAATTCCTCAGAAGGGTGTTACTGAGTGTACTTCCACAGTCTGACACATCTTCGAGTGAGAGAAAAGACTTTTCATTTTCTTAAAATTCCTTAGAAACTCTTTTGGGTTCACTGATTTCAGAATACAGTATTTTAGTGGAGACTGTGTCAAATATGCATAGTTGTTTAATAAATAAATTTTAAACAACAGACCTAGGATTGTGGCTGTCGCTGGATGTACCTGTACAGGTGCTTCCTGTAGCGATTAAATGACAGTAAAATGAATAACCGATTATGCTCTATTTGCCTTGCTGCTAATGGATTGGTTTTGTACCTTTTTTCAAGTGGGCAGCCTGCACCATGAATTGTGATCTTTTAGGCTTTTCAAATTTCATGGGATAAAATGGTGTTTTCGAGCGGTATGGGAAGGCTCAGGTCAGGAGTGGAGTTATGAGGCTTGCTTGAGAGAGTATGTCTTTCTATTCAAAAGGTGCAGCAGTGGTTTTTGTACCCTGCATGTTTTCTTACTAATTATCCAGACGATTAATTTAAAAGGTGCCATAAGGAGATACCTAATTTTATATAGACATAATTTACAAATACGTTGTATCCCATTGATTATGAAATTGTCAGCATAGGTGATTATTGTTATACTTCATTAATAAAAAAATGGTATTATCAAAGCAAAGCAACTTCTCTTTTATCAAGCTGTATATTGAACTGTTCTTGATGAGCAGTGCACACGCGTTGTTAATGATTGGTTTCTGCTGCAGCATAGTGTATTTTAGCAAGAGAATTTGCTTGTCTGAAAACATTTTAATACTTCCTCTGAAAATTCATTTTTTTTTTACGCCTTACAAAGATTGATTGACACTTGTCATTATTTCCTAGTATTCTTAGCTTTTTCATTTTCCTGATAAATGACCAACAGGACAATGAGTTTCCTTGGGCCCCATTTAGTCATGTCTTTAATTTGTGTTTAGATCAGAAATTGTTAGCCTTTAGCACTGATTTCACTTGTACATTGTTGGTTTCACATACATCACGGAGCATAACTGTTTCTCCTAGAGGTGCATTTTATTTCAGAAACAAAAGGAAGAATAAAGAGGAAAGCTTCATGTAGTGACCAAATTGTTGTCAAACCGACTGATAATTCAGAACATCCTTTTAAGCCTTCCTGTGGCTAATGTGCTGCCATGGCATCAGTGCTGTCTTACTGGTGGAGACAGAACATGTGGAAGGACTGATCATGGGTGTGAAATGACTAGAAGGTTGTGTAATGATCTGCGTCAAGGAAGAAGTTGGAGAGATAGATACAAAGTGGATGTCAGAATCATACAGCCCTTCCAACATGTGGAAGACGTAATAGCATCTAATCCTTTCATGCAAACACTGAACACGCAGAAATTGTGCATTGAGGAGGCCTTTTTATGAAAAATTTCTTACATATCAATGTAATATAGTATGTAATATTACATGCAGTGTCATATTTCCACTCCTTGTGCATTCTGTGTGTTGATGGCTGTTACTGTTGTGCAGGTTTATAGGTGCATTCTGAAATTTTACCATCAGATTTATTTGTTAAATTAATGTTTTTAGATGAGACATAATTTTAATTTATAATGTTGTTGATTTATTAGTATGTAATTCCTTTTTATTTCACATGAATAATAAGTTTTTACCCTTGCTATTTTTGACTGCTGTATATCTCATGTCTACACATGCATTCCTTATTGTTTCCCTGTCCTCATCTCGCTTCTTTCTGCTGTGATGCTCTTTGAAAAGTAAAATTAAGACCTTTTTTACTTAAGAGGCATATGGATGGCCTGTCTTTTTGTAACTCTCTTCCTTCCTGTAGTTCATATCTGCCCATCCCCAAACACCCCATTGCTCTTTGGAGTGTGTGCAGGTCTGTTTTCTCTACTCTTTCTACTCCTCAGTGGCAGTACTCACCCTGTGGGGCACTTCTTTGCCTCCATGACCAGATGACTAAGCCAGAGCCTGCAGCCTGCCTGGCGTAGCCCCGCTTTCCAGTCAGCAAGGCGGAGGGGCCTGGGTTGGGCTCCCACCCAGCAGTGTAGCTGTGGACCTTGCAGAGTGCCTTCACTGAAGTAACTGCTTCTGACGTACGGTCTTGTACTTTTAGGACAGCTAGTTTGAATGCAGACTGCTGAAATGGGAGAAAGCGGCTTCTGACCTTCCCTTCTGGAAAGTCTCAATTTACAAAGGATGTGTTGAGTTCTGACCCCACATGGGCCATGTGAGTGCAGTGTGTTGTTTTGAACTTTAGCTTTTTCTATTAAAGTGAAATATATTGTGTGCTATTATCACACTCTCAATTGATTTTCACTGTTTTGTGCATGATTTAGAGATCTCACTGGGCAAAGCAGGCATCAGGCGTTGAAGTTTCATAGGATGAAATAGTTTTGCACTCTAACTGCGTAGCAGTTTCTTCGTAATGGGATGTAATGAAATCGTGCATCTACATCACCCTCCTACTTTTCTGTTCTGAATAAACAGTACTTTAGAAATCAGTACAGAAACAGCTCTTCTGTTTTATTGCTGAAGTATGTGATACTAAGAAGCGTCCTGGAGAGTTTGGTAGATTGAATGTGCTTTGGGATTAGCAACCTATAGAGCAACCTATATATTGGGATGCCATTTACATCCCCTGTTTTGCTTACTCCACTCTGGCACATAACTGGGAATTTTCATCTGAGTAACTGTAAACACCTATGAGAAAACCCTTCGGCTTGCTTTTACTTGTCTTATGTGTATGTGTGGCCTGTGCTTTACAGTTACCAAACCTGGGCTTGTGAGGAATTTTTTGATGCTTGTAAACGTTCTTCTCAGTCCAAAAGAATTCATTTTTTCAAGATGCCATGGTATTTGGGAACCTGAAATGACTTGCTTGAGGTCATGCAGCAGGTAACTGGCAGGTCTGAAAATCAGAGTGTGCGTCTTCTGTTTCCTGGTGCGTTGTGTTGCTGGCTGAGCCTGCATTCTAGCTCTGCTGAGGCAAAGAGGGACAACTACTGTTAATGAAGCTGAACAAAAACGATATAAAATTTTTTCTTGTTGCCCTCTATAACTACTTTGCGACTCTTCTGAGTTTTGAAGCAGTAGGAGAGAAAGGCACAGAGGTGCAGCTATGTCAGAGTTTGTTTCACTAACAGATTGATACATTTTTCAGTAAGAAAATGCCCCAAAAAATTGCGTTAGTCTTCTGGTGTGTGTGTTGCTCCCCTTGGAAAGGCTTAGTGAGGGAAAAGTGCCTGATTTGGGAGCATCTCTGGGAGGGATGTTCTGTGGAGCCTGTGCTCCTGTCCTGGGAGGTCCTTGTTGGGGATCAGAGGGGTCTCTGTTCCCCAGGACATCAGGTGCCAAAAGCATGGTGCCTCTGCTGGCTCAGCCTGAGCCCCTTGCTCTCAGCGCACATTGTGTGCAGTCACTGGCTTGGAAACTTCTGGGAGACCCTTTCTTAATGTTTTCTTTGTTTTCTGTGGAAAAAACCTCCAAAGTTTGGGGATTCTGTGTAGATTGTTTGGTTAGTGACTGGAATATTTTCATTAGCTGTGCAGACTAATACTAGAGAGGACTCAACATAAATGCTGGTGTAAAGGTTGATTTCTGTACTTTTTCTTTTTTTTCTTCCTGCATATGGCTCTTGGATACTAAAACATGAGTGCTTAATGATGGAGTAAAAATTTCAGCTGATTAGAGGATTATCAGCTGTTGGAGTAACACTGATTTTTCTGTAAGCAACCTCTTAACCTGCTTTTCGTATTTTGTTCTTGTCAAATGTTTAGTGTTACTTTTAAGCATTGGTATGTGAGAAACATAAAAACACTGATTTTCTGCTGCATGCTGCCTGCCGTGGACAAATAGGGGCATAATGCATGTGAGCCAGCTTCTAAAGTTTTTCGTTGTTGATTCTTGCTCACATGGAGGGCCCTTGGGACAGATGGCCCCTCACTGTTGATGGTTCGATTACAGTGATCACCCACAGCTTCTGAGGAGTGCGAAGAAAAGAAATTGCTTTCTTTGTCAAGGTGTTTTCAATTCAATTCTCACCCATTAGCCCTGTTTGGTTAAGTTTTGAATTACTCCATCAGGTGACTGATGAGTTTATTTTTCCCCCCAATGGTATTAAAATGGATTTGGTCTGAGATGGAAAGCGAAGGCAAAAAAAGATTTGTGCTTATTGATCAGTGCTCCTTCACCTTTATTCTGGTTTAATGTATCAACAGCAACCAAGATAAAAATGAACACTGAATCAGAATAGGCTAGAAAATACATGTTTTTAGAAGATATTTTAATTATTTTAAATCTGTGAACTGTTTATACATATAGCAAACTATATATGTAGGCTACAGCTAACCAACATGGTTATTATGGTTTTAGAGCTTTGTGTAACTGAGAATATTTATGATTCTTTGAATTTTATTTGTAGAAAATTGGTACATATTTAAAATTTTGAAATGTTGTCTGATACAATTAAAGTTTTCATAGTCAGATGTGATTCAGTTGTGGTGCTATACACGTTCCCAGCAGTAGGAAACAGCCAGGCCAGATCCTGATTGGCAGTGCTGCTCTACTTCCATCCCTTTACAGCCAGTAAAGCAAAATGTGAAAGCTTTGAACTTCATATAGACACCATTGATTGTAATGGGAGAGTGAAAACAGGGTAAAGATTGAGAATTTGAAACTATGTTTTTGTAATGTACAGTTACCTTTGTTTTCTTTCACACGTAAGCTGAATATCACTACATAATCCCCAGCCTCATTTCCCAGCGATCCCAGTAACGATAGAGAAGGGGTGAATATATGATACAGTAGTACCTGTATTAATTGATTGAAATGTCATAAATAATCTGGACTAAAACAACAGAGGATCTAACCCCTTTTCCCTATCCAGGAATAGTTGCTATCGCAGCAACAGTGTCAGTGGGGTTGACTCTGCAGAGCTCACCAAGCCCCACAGGGGTGGGTCTGAGTCGATGGAGGGGAGGAAGCAGGCTGGGCAAGAAGTCCTTGTGGTTTAAGTTTTCTTGTGTTTATTTTCATGACAGTCTTCTGCCTTAGTACTGATGTACACTACCTTAATGTGCACCAGGGAGATGAAAAGCTCACGATTCCTGTATGTATTTTGCATTCAGAAGAGGATCATGGAGTCTGTTTCATGATACAAGATGAATGCTGGATCATGAGCGATGCTTGGTAATACAGGCAATGGTGATCTCACTACTGCTGGAAACTCCCTAAATGTCAGAGATGACCTGTTTCAAGAATGATAGTCCCCTTCCTGCTGCAATTCAGAAGTGCTTGAATACCAACTCAGTATCTAAGGCCGTAGCATATCACCGACTGTGGTTCCTGCACCTGCAAAGAGCTGTTGTTTGTTCACCTTCCTTCTCCCCTTCAGTTTGGGAAGGCAGGGCTTCTGGAAAGAGGAACCTAAACCACAGACCAGCCTGCAATGCCCAAAGAATTGCCATATTGTCAACTCCAGTTTCGGCTTTGCTCAGAGTAGTCTTGTGGCGAAGGAGGAGGAGTACCTGGGAGGGAAGACAGCTCCATCCCACAGGCTGGTCACTGCTGCATGTGCCGTGTCCAAATGTGACAACAGCCTGGGTTTTGCCTTGTGCCTCAAAGGAAACACTCCTCTTCCATGTGTCTGCCAAACAGAGAACACAATAGTGAGCAGGGTAGGAAGCGCAAGGACGGGGGAAAGGAAACACGGACGACAACAGAATATTTTTCTGCCTTTGTGCTTTCCATGTGATAAATTTTACACCCTTAAGTTTTGGGTGTATTTGCCCTGTTTGGGAGCAGTTTGTTTAAACCATTTGATTGGGTACAGTATTAGTGGAGGATGTTTGAAAGCTGTATTTGTCTGCTGATATCATAGACTCGTAGAATGCTTTGGGGTGGAAGGGTCCGTCAAAGGTCATTTAGTCCAACCCCCCTGCAGTAAGCAGGGACATCTTCAACTAGATCAGATTGCTCAGAGCCCCATCCAACCTGACCTGGAATGTTTCCAGGGATGAGGCATCTACCACCTCCCTGGGCAACCTGGGCCAGTGTCTTACCACCCTCATTGTAAAAAATTTCTTCCTTATATCTAGTCTATCTAATGCACTTACCTTTATAATTTGGATAATGATATTATGTATTCCATGATACTGTTATATTTTCCATTATTCCAATGTGTTGTATATTCCAGTATTGCTCTGGCCTAACAAAACCTGTTAGTTATTGAATCATCACATTTTATTGCTTGCCCTAGTTGGTATTTAAGGCAAGGGTGTGGTCTGTGGGGAAGTCCTGCCCTCAAATATCAAACAGCTGTGTGGTCTGTGGGGAAGTCCTGCCCTCAAATATCAAACAGCTGGGCTGTGACCAGGATGTGGTCCTCACCAGTGGAAAGTGGAAGGAACACTGCTGTGTTGTTCAGAAGTACAGAGATAATCATTGTATCTTCTCAGGTCAAAAGGGAGTTCTCCTGCAACAGTCTTCTCTGTTTGAAGAAGCAAGAGGACTAGACTAACTTTTGCTTTGAGAAAAATTTGTGGAAGTATTAAGTTTTGGGTTAAAGTCGCTACTATTTAGTTTTCTTTTAGGCATGTAAACTGTAATGTAAGATTTGTTTTTGAATTCTTTTTGAAAAATATCTGTCAAAAATGTCTCGAGTATTATTCTATGTTTCCTGCAACCAGGCAGTGTGCCTTACAGGGTTACATATATCCCTGGTTTAATGTTCAAGCTGATACCAAATTTATCTTTCTTAAAGAAAATTAGGAAGCAGTAACTCAGGCATTCAGAAGATACTGAGATGTAGTCTTTGTCATGTGCCATAAGTTTTTTTTATTTTTCTGTATATGCTGTCTTTGTGGGTTCCACAAAGTTAATATAATTTTTCACCTGGTGAGATAAAGTGTTTTTCTCTGTCTCTGGTCAGACATCACTGACATGGGAGAACCAAATGTCAGGCCATCTCCAGTATGTTTGGCTGTGCAGGGGGTTTACTTCTTCCTAGTTTACTCAGTATGTATTGCTTGGTAATAATGTGCTTGATCTTTTCTAGATCTTTCTCAAAATCAATCTTGCAACACTAATACAGGAAAATGTCATGTAGTCCACAGTATTTTTTTAAGGACTTAAAGTCATGTACCTTCATTTAAAACAAAACAAAGCACAGCACAAAGTGTCTGTTTGCGAGGGGGTGTAGTGAGTTAGTTTTTCATCCTTACAGGGCGGCATGTAAAACTTGTGTTTGACTGCTGAGGTGAATGACCTTAGCCTTACTGTTTTCCAGTTACTGTTCATTTCATTGGATCACTCACTGCACAGCCTGTCACGTTTAAACTTCTTTGAACAAGAGACCCAGTGACAGCAGAACAATATTTGTTCAATATTTGTGCAGTTTTCACATTGCTGATTTTCTGAGTACTCTGAGGAACTGTTATCACATAAATTAAAAGTAGAAGTACTTGGAAATATGGTACATTTACAACCAGTAAATCTATTGTGTGGCTTTACAGTGCCATGTACACATGTCAGATTCATACGTGTCCATACAGATTGTGAGCTGTTAATGTTTTGGTGGGGTAGTAATGACCTGCGTGTAAAAGCTGTGATATTGTAATGCTGTGAGTAGGCAGCTGAGGTGCCTACTCACAGGTGAGGTGAGGGGACTTCAGACCCAAGT
Source organism: Buceros rhinoceros silvestris (assembly GCF_000710305.1). Taxonomy (NCBI): domain Eukaryota; kingdom Metazoa; phylum Chordata; class Aves; order Bucerotiformes; family Bucerotidae; genus Buceros; species Buceros rhinoceros. The sequence goes on from NW_010396460.1 coordinate 32,776, forward strand.
TGTGTTTGCGTGGAGCAGAGAAGAATGTAGTGGTTTTTGTTTAAAGACTGAGTGACTCTTGCAGTTTTGCATCGTATATTTGTTTTCCCATATATAGAAAGAAAATTCTTAATTTCCACAAGTGTGATGTGAGCACTGGTATCCTGAAACCATGTAGTATGTTACATGTCTGTGAAAAGATGCAGTTATATTCTGAGTTACTTGATAAGTCCGTGAGTAATTTGAGTTGCTTGTGATTTGGAGCATTTTTCAAACATAATTACTGCAGAAATTATTTTTAAACTATGATACAGTTTTCAGCTTCCTTGAAAGTTTGCCCAGTTTATGTTTGGCTGCAGTTAGTTTCCTTAGAAAAAGCTTCCCCATGGAAGGAAGGTTTTTATCTTACTTGTGAGGAGTCAGGCTTTGTAATTACGTTTCTGAACCTGACTGAAAAGTCACTGATGTAAAAATCACATTTCTGATTTGCAAACGTGCAACCATGAAGACTTACTGGTGACAGCTACTGTGACTGTAACTGAGGTGGGCTACTAAACCATTATTTTTTATTTTTCCCTTCTTAAAGGGCAGTATTTACTGTGTGCTTGTTGACACTCTTGTAATTTATTTCATACTTTACTTTGTATGAGAAAAATGTAAAGGAAAATGTCAAAAGTCATACAGTCCGAGTACCTCCTTCAGTGCCAATGAGAGTTAGGTACCTTCACTGCCTAATTTTTCAAAATGGGGTATAAACTTTGCAGTCAGTTGAAGACAAGGCGAAGGCCACTGGTGTGGGGAAGGAAAAGGGGACAGGAAACACCAGGCTCCTGCATTGTGGCCGTTTTATGGCTTATTCTGAAAGGCTAGTCCAGATTCAGCACCTTGCTCAAACGTGCTACTAGGGTTACTGCGTAAGCACCTAGAGACCCAGAAAAATCTCAGTGTGTTAGCAGATAGGAGGAAAAGCAGGCAAATGTAATTCCTGAAACTTGACAACATTTTTCTGTAACTGCCATGGTTGTAAGTGTCAGTATTTAACCCTTAAAATTGTCAGTGGTCAAGCATCAATATTGCTGGTCTTTGGCTGGAAGTAATCGACTCTCCAGGGGAACATACCTGTTTCAGTGCAGCATTTGTTTGCCTTGTGTTTGTTTGCTATTTGTTTGGTGAAGTAGCATCTGTTTGAAACTGTGACAGCAATTTAGGAAGGCACATGAGTGGGTAGAGGGTGAGTAAAGAAGTTAAAGGTGCTGGATTGTTAAGATTTGATATAATTTTTTTGTAAATACGTTTTCTTTTGCCTTTGTGAAAAGACTAAGAGTGTCATTGCATTCTACAACAAGCTTTCTGTGAAGTAGTTACAGTAAAAACAGACTTGGTGGCCCTGTAGAAGTTTCTTTTAGTATTCCTTTGATGAGCAAAAAAATGTGTACTACATGATTTGCATAAAAGTGTACTTTCAAGTATTTTCTACAGTGCACCTTCGTCTGCCAGGTTTTAAGTGACAGAGAAGCTAGCAAATGTTCCTTAGTTTTACTTTTTCTATGAAGATGCTTCAATGTATTTTGTCCTTGTTCTTTCGTTTGATTACTGATGCTTGGGAAATACTCCCATCTTACCCCCTTTTCCGCAGCATCTTGCTCTTCCTCCAGCTGCTGGTGGGTGCTCCTCTTTGATCCCCCAAACCGGAGAGCAGAAGACCACTGTCGCACTCAGATCTTCCAGACAGCAGTGCCTCCTGTTCCTACTGCACCTCTGGCACATCGTGTATGAAACTGTTAAGAAGCAGATTTTAGTATGATATACAGAAGTCTTTTTCTGCAAGAAGTAATCTTTTTATATGAATGCTGTTTTATTCATCAGATGATTTCATCTGTGAAAATACTTGGGTTGCACATTTATGGTTCCTCTCTTCATTTCTGAATCACTGTTGTAATAAAATACTGTACTGGTACAAAAGCATTGTTATAATTACTGTTGCAGGTTACTGCCATTATTTTAAGTATGTAGCAGATTTTTGTCTTGAATAATAGCAATATTATAAACTTGGCTTAGAGAACTAATTTTTTTATTGCTGAAAACTACTTATTCTAACAAAATCAATTCTGCTCAATGCTTAAATGTGTGTTTATAAAGGTGTTCTCTGAGATAATGATATATCATGTAAACTTTATTAATTGCATTCTCATGTTCACATAAGAAAAACAATCTGGAATTTCTTTTTTTTTTTTTTTTTTTTTTTTTTTTTTTTTTTTTCCAGTCAAGAAAGAAGAACTGTCTGCACAAACCTTTGCTTTGCTGCCTTACTTCTCACTGCGTTTCTTCCCCACCCCCATAACTGCTGGCCTCGGTCCCTTCTTTCCCTTCTGTGCTGACAGCTTTTTTCCAATGAGTATCTTTACAGCGTCAGAGAAAACCTAGCTGGAGGGGATACTGAGCAGTCATCTAGTCTGTTCCTGTGCCCCAAGACATGACCAGCTCTGCTGGGCAGTCTTTTTGTCTATCCTGTTCCGTAAAGCTCACAGGGATGTAGATTCCTCCTTTCCAGGCAGAATATTGGACTACTTAATCCACTTCATTTTACCTTTGCTGTGTTTTTCTGTCTGAAATTATTCTCTGTTCTCTTGCTTAAGAGAATTGCCCAAGATGATGTTTCTCAGCACGTGTTTGTAATTTCTGTTCCATTACCAAAATGAATATATGCTAATTAGTTTAGCCTGTTGTGTTTTTGGGTGACGTTTCTAATCTGCAAGCTTAATGATTGTGAAGAATATTTTTAGAGTGTTTTTAACTACTGAATTTTTGGAAAAGTTACCACACACAAAGCTTTCTCTCCTTTTATTTTTTTGTAGTTCCAAATGCGTTGCTTTTCTAATCTACCCTGTCATGAGGAAGTAGTACTTTTATATTCTCTTAGATTTGTAACTGAAGTTAAAATGTGTTACAAGTGTTTTTCTTAAAAATACAGATGACATACTTTATGAAGTTACTTCTGTGGGACTAGATTTTTGGAGAGGAATTACTTACCTTGAGGATCTGGGATATGCATGTTTTCCTCCTCTCTTAGTATATGTCGTACTCGCCTGCATTTTTCTCATGGAGCAGTTCTAGACTGCAATATTTTGAATACTTTTGGTTTTAAGTGTTGCACAGAACTCACTTTTCTCTTCTGTACTCTTGAGTTTTGGTCCCCCAGAAGACCTTTCTATGTGTGATTGACTTTTGACTGGTACCAAGAGTTGCATCTGCTTCTAATTGTGGTCCTCAGGGGCTTACCTGGTTCTTTCTGAATCTTACTATAAAAAGCTTTATTTTAAAATCAATAAAGACAGACATACATGATCACGAATGATGCAGAAGTAGTCAAATGTCTCAAGTTATGCCTAGAATGTGAGCATGAGCTGCAGCCTTGCAGTGGAGTGAGATTTGCACTTGGGAGCCATGCTTTCCAATGCTGCAGGATATTTAGCAAAGGAATTTTCAGGTGTTACTGGCATGTGCTAAGGTATTCTTTTGTAAGAAATGTCTGCCCTGGATGCAGTAGCCATAGGAAGAACTGATGCTTGTACACACATATTTATCCATTTACTACACATGCAACAACATATAAATTTACACATGCAATGCGCAAACTACTTTATATGTGTACTTAACAATTTCCCCTTACTACTGCATTTGCTTAGAATTGGTGCAAAATGTTTGTCCCAAAAAGCCTATTAGAAAAAGAAAATGAGAAGGACCTCAGTAGTTCCTCAGCAACAGCTATTTCTGAGTGATTCTCATCCACTTACCCATAAAATCAGCATAAAATTGACCTAATATTGCCAGATCAGTTGGGGATCTGGAACGTAATCCTCAGGGAAAAGAAAACTCAGTCTTTGTAAATTGGAAGTTGCATAAAGTTGCAAAGCTGGATTATACTTTCTGTTTTTATTTCTAGATCAGTACCCTGTTGTTTCTTCCTTTGCTGGACTTGTGGGAAGTTGCTACAAAGGTGTCAGATGCTGCTGAGCCTAGCTCCAAAAGCACAAACTAACATAACCTTTTGAAAAAAGCCCAGTGCCTGACTCAGATAATTATCATGAAATCCTGAGGCTTTTTATAGGCATTAGGGTTTGGTTTCAGAGAGTGAAGGCACAGAAAGAGCACAGTAACTTTTCTTTTAGAAGCACGAGTCACATCAGATTTTCTTTCTTAATAAATGCATGACAAGTACCTACTAAAATAACCAGTTAAAAGCCAGTAATAACAACTTCAAAATCCAACCCAAAGCAGTTGGATAGATCTTGGAGGTGTGTAATTTTTGCTGAATGTAGCACTGAATGTTTTTCTTGAATTGAATTAGAAATATTTTTTTAAATTTTGGTTCTTTTTTGTTTTCTTGGAATATTAAGAGCATTATTCTGCTTGTTTAGATCACATGAATTTAATTATCCTCTCATGATATAAGTATTCTTTCGTGATACGAAAAGTTGTTATACCTGTAGTTAAGTGAACTGAAATTTACTTTAGAGTGATTTTTTGTTACTTCAATTAAGACCAGAGTAGTACAGGAGTGCCCTAGTAATATGAAATGAGGACAGCAAACTGAGTAGGACACAGAATTATAATTGCAGGTTTTATATCTTTTAGCATATCAGCACACCAAAACAAGTTGTTGGAGCTGTTGATCTCCTTGCCAGGAGGTAAAAAGTGCTCCTGTGAAATACTATTCAGCTCAGTGGTATGTCACTGAGGTGTGAATTTTACCCATTTTTTCACCACAAACACCAGGTTACCTAGAGCCAAGTTTTGCTTAATTCTGAGATTGTACTTTGTTCCTGACTGTGACTTTCTAAAATTATGCTTGGAGGTTTTGCTATTGCGATCTGCTTCCTTTTTTGAAGGCTGTCAATCGTTCTTCCAGTAAGAACAGTGAAAGAAAGTACATTTCTTTCTGATTTAGAAATTTATACATTAAACATTTTGTAAAGTATGAGAAAAACCAACGATTTTGTTACTGTGTTGCTAAAGCATTTAATGTACTAAGTGTTTCTCATGTAACCGTACTTCACATCTGCCAAAATAATCTGCCTGGCTTCATGGCTACGAAGAGGCGAGCTTGCCAAGTCCGCCTCTCCCTGGCGACGCTCCATCAGCCTGCCTTACTGCAAATGGTCCGTGCACTCAGTTGCAGGCAATAGCTCTTGAGTTTTGCAACAAAAGCAACTATAAATGGTATAGCAAGACTTGGACAGTTCTGAACGAGAACAGGTGATAAGAAATGGAACTAGAAGAGGCTAGTAACCAGCTTGTGTTTCGTGAGGTCTAGCAAATGGTGAAGGCTGGCTTGCTGCTGAGTGAAGCAGTCCCACCGTCTACTCATCACAACTCCCCTTTCCCCAGTTTTGTTTCCTCTTTTCTGGCAGAGAACCGATGGTTTTGGGGAACTGATCTAGTTGATGTTGACCTGAAAAATTCCACACAGTTGGTTTGATCTTGGTCAGTTCCCTCGTCTGGTTCAGTGTGTAGCTGGGAAAGAG
>NW_010396460.1:38377-41137 GCF_000710305.1 Buceros rhinoceros silvestris
AGGAGAGAGACGATGGTACCAAATCACCAGAAGTAACTGGTAGTGGGAGTGCAGTGGGATTGCTCGTCTGCAGAGAAGTTTATGCTTGAAGTGTTTGCCTTAGATTTGAAAGCTCTTTTAAAGTATTTTTTGGATTCTGCACAATTTTCAGTGTTTTTTAGCAAGTAATTTATGAATCGATTATTTAATACCTGTTACCAGGATTGCTGATCCTTGAATTTATCAGAAATCACCGTTAATAGAAAATTACTTTCTTCTTCATGATACTGAATTAGAATAAAAATAAGAGATACAGATAATAAGAAATATAGATATAGGCACTGAGATGTTCAAAATCCTCTTGTATCTGGTAGTTACACGTGTTTGATTTAAATACACACAAAATAGATCTATTTTCATAAATAATAGCTGCAGAACCCTCCCCAGATGTTCTAAGAAGCAAAAATGTGCTTGTCCAATAAGAGTCAAATGGTGACATTTATCTAAACTCTCAGTTATATTTGAATTAGAAGAAAATTAGGCTGAGTTGATTGACAAGGTGAATTCTGTAACATGTTTGAAATGTATGTTCCACTGTCTAACACCTGACCCAGGTGAAAGAGGAATGCTGGCTTCAGTCTCCAGCTCCTCCTGAATGGGCCAGTGGCAAACCCGGGCGCAGCAGCTGTATGCGGAGTAGTAGGTTTTGAAATCAGCAGCTGGGAGTGAAAATATTGTCAATGTTGTTTCCCTTCCATTAAAGCTTCAGTTTGCAGCAGCAAGCACACGTGGGAGGATGAAGAAGAGTAGAAACCTCTGTACTTTCATAGAAGTGGAGAAGCCTCTGGTTCTGATGTAAAACGTAGCAGTGAGAAGAAAGCTTCTGATTTATCACACAGTGCCTAGCATTAGAGACTGAAGGGGAAATCCCAGTAAGGTTCCCAGATCTTGGCTTCTCAGAAGACAGGAATCCCATCAGCTCCCGAGGCAGCCAAGAGGTTGCAGTTCTCATCAGGCAGTGTTCCCCAGTGCTTACCGGCGGGTTTCCCCATTGGTTTTACTGTGCTCTGGCACCCAGAGCTGTTGGTGGCCGTGCAGTCAGCAGTGGGAGGATTGGCCTGACGCTGGCTAAGGCATGTCCAGGCTTTCACACCGACCTGGGTCTCCCTTGCAGGAACAAGAGTAATTTCACTTTTAGCACATGGAGAAATGGTGCTGCTAATCTGTTGTATAGAAGTGCTGTGCAGCTTTATGGGTGCTTGTGATACAGACAGTAGCACCTCAGGAAGGTTTTGTTTTGCAGGAGATTAAAAGCTTTGGGGGGATGAAGAGCATAATTTGTTTTTTGTTGAAAGGTGATGGTTCAGGTTGTTGTGTTAGCTGCCTTCAAAATAATGTTAATTGTAGGCTAATATATGGCCTACATAACACTGATTATTTTGGCAATTAACAGTTTATAATAGGTTAATGATAACTTTAAATTGTTATTGAAATGCTGATTTTTAAATGTTCTAGCTCTTCTAAATGCTTCCTTGAGAGTGCTGGTTACATTAGTGCTATCTTTAAAATCACAAATACACTTTCTAGTACCTTGCAGAGATCTTTGTTTTCCCTTTCTTATCATTTTATATCATGTTTTCATTGGATGGAAAGGCTTTATATCACTTTTTCTTAATTGTGAAAATTGAACATATGCTTAAAAAAATGAAGTACTCAAAAGAAAGAATATGAAAATAGCTTGATACGTTACGACGTGTTACTATGTGTAAAACAATAAGCATATAGTTTCATAAATATGAAATAAGTCTTTTTAATAATCCAGTATCTTCCTTAGTTTTTAGATACTTTTTTACACTTGCCTCGAAGCTTGATGCTAAGTGACCCTCTCTTTAATATTAATGTACTCTGACTGTAATGCTGTTCTTTTGCCTCTGATTAATGCTGTCTGTCAATTATTTACAGATCCAGTGGTACTGTGGAAGTTCCCGGAGGACTTTGGAGACCAGGTTGGAAACATGAGATTGAACTTTTTTTTTATGTTAGAATAATAATAAAAAAAGCTCTCCTATTCAGCTGTGGAGAGGCAGATGCTAATGATAGCGGGGAGGAAGTCTTCACCCAACTGGTGGCTTGGTGATTAGAATGCCTTTGTGACAGGAATATGCAATAGCAGTTGCAGAGCTCTGCGTGTCATACTAGTTCTCTGTATCACCTTATCTTTTATAAGCTGTTTCTGTTGGAAGTGTTGGGTTTTTCTCTGTTGTAGGATTGACAATGTGGAAAATTTATCAATGTAACTGTGCCAAACACTGATGTTATAAATCGTGTTAACAAAAAAGTTGAAGAGCTGCAAATGTATCTTCTTTTAATGTGTGTCCCGTTCCTTTAGTCCTTTACAATGCAAAATTTCATGTGTTTATTTAATAGCATTTTAGAGATGCCCTAGTTATTTGTTTGGGGAAAAAAAAATCCTCAGACCCTTAAAAGAGAAAATGGTCTAAACTTACTGATGTTGAAAGCATGAAAATTCTGGTTTCTATGTATAATTAATCCTCAAAGGAAGGTTTGTACCTACAGGACTAATGGGTTATTTCACCTTTTGTAGTGATAACAAAGCTTTTAATTAGTGTGTTTTTTTCTTTTCTCTGGACCATTTATTTTTAAAGTTATGAATAATAAAAATTTCAGCAACTTTTAGATGAGTTTCTTCTATGGAACTATTTTTTATAAATATATTGTCTGCCAATATTTTTTATTTTTTAAATAAAAATATTTTTTATT
>NW_010396461.1:0-205 GCF_000710305.1 Buceros rhinoceros silvestris
CTGCGTGGCGAGTGGTGCGGGCGACCTTCCCCGCTGCGATGCCCCGCTCAGAGAGCCCGGGAGGTGGTGGCGGGCTCCGCGGAGTCGGGCTCTCGCACGGTTTCGCGGGGTGCCCGACGCCGTCAGCTCGCCCCCAGCGCCGGGGAAGGAATTCCAGGGCTCTGCTGGCGGAGGACCCCCGGGCATCTTTCCCCCGGAGGACCAC
>NW_010396461.1:358-3963 GCF_000710305.1 Buceros rhinoceros silvestris
AAAATTAACACTTCCCTCCGTGGGACAGGCAGGGCAAGGGGCAGAACACCCGACACTCCTTGTTTTCACTTGCGATTTTTTTTGATTTGCGATGCCCAGAGTTGGGGGTGCTGTGTCGTGAAAAAAACAACACTCACAACATCCTCTTTCTTTAGAGGGAAAGACCCAAACCCCAGCACTCTGCCGGTATGATTTGACCCACATTTGTAACCCTGAAAGGAGACACGAGAGAAAATGCCCGTGAAATCCCTTGGAGACTTTGGCGCTGGGCAGGGCAGTGTTCGGGTACCACAGCGATGGATGGCTGTCCCAAACTAGAGCCTAGCTGGGAAGAGTTTCCCTGCACGCTGCCCTTCCCACTGCCCAGGCTCCCATCAGCACAGTCAGTGCTGCTTCCGCTCCCTCGGCACATGCAGGCAGAGCCCTCCCCATCCTGAGCACTCTGACCTGGGAAGGAGCTCTCTTGGGAACCAGGGCGATTCCTCACGAATCCACTGGCCCCATCTACGCTGGTTTCAGCGTATGCGCTGTTCTTTGAGACAAACCCCATAAACTCTGGGTTTATAATCAAGAGGAGACACTGACACTGTCCCCTTGGTCTCCTGTGCTGCCGTAAATTGGGAGCAAACGTGCTGGAGTCTGTGGAGCTGCTGTGGGGTGAAAGAGAGGGGATCGGTTGGGGAATTCGGATCCTGGAGGGCTGACAACAGGTCGCTGCAACGGAGCGGCCAAGCCCTCCTGTCCCCGCTGACTCACAGCTTCCCACGCTCATGGCTCTCTGTGGAGATAAGCCTGATTTCTGCTGAACTAAACAGTGCAATCCGCTTGAAAGAGAGAGCAACTGCTAGAAAGTCCCGACAAAGCAGTCCCAGTGCTGCTCAAACGGTGTCGGTAACGGCTGGTTGATGGTGTGCGTGAGGAGAAGCTGGGGGCCTTGCTGGGAGTGGAAGGAAAGGGAGGAAAACCACAAAGATAGAAATAAATATCCGTTTGTGAATATCTGTTGGTGTATGTGTGTACATCTCCACTCCAGGAGCTCTGGAACAGTTGTCAGGGCTGGATTTGGGCTTTGTAGTTTGCAATGGAACATCTGGTCCCTCCACTGATTTGGAGACAGGGATGAGCCAGGCTGATCGTTTGGTTATGCGAAGATGTGAAAAAGAAAAGAAACACCAGCAAGTGCAGCACAAGCCCCATTACAGCTCTCCTGGGCTGTTTACCAGCCCTTTGCTGGGCTGGGGCGGATAGAAAACCCGTGACAAATTGCTTACTGAGCTTTCTGGCTTCTTTACTTCTGGGCGGAATTCACTGAGCATCAGCCTCGATGTGTGTTTTATTTTTTTCCTCCCCTCTGTAGGCAAAATGGCAAGAAAAAACTGCCCAGCTTTTTTGGTATAGAAGGAGGGCAGGAGAGAGATACGACCACAGACAAAATCCTGCAGTATATTCCTGGAAAGGCAAGTACAAACACATCCAATCCCCCTCCCCACTGCTCCCAGAGATTTTTCCCACCCACCCTTGGTGCATAAGGGGAACAATGGGTCTGGGGGTGGCAGCAGGTCTGTCTCAAGGAGCTGGAGGTCACATCTGCAGCCCAGGAAGGGGTGAGTCCCATGTCCTTCCCAGCAGCAGAACTCTAGCTGCTCCGGGGTCACCATGCAGGTTCTGAGGGAACCTGCCATCAGCCAAAACGCGTGACGGGGTGGAAGGGTCATGCTGAGAGCAAAGCAGGCGGCGTGGTGGGAACATCTCCCACACCCTTTTGCTCGTGGTTCTTTTGTCTCTGGGCAGCTTGTGAAGGAAGGGAAAATCAGAGCGAGCATTCAAAGGTAGGGTGATTCATTCCCACGCTGGAATGAGATGGAGCAGGCAGTGTGTTAGCAATGAGCCTTGGGAAGGTAATCAGGAAGGGCAGGTCTGTCCCGGGCACGTACCAGCCTTGTGGCCATATGGCCCATTTCCCAGCCCTGCTCAGGGAAAGCAGAGGTGAGAGCTGAACCCCAATATGTTTGCTCGGTCCCTTTGGGTGGGCCAAGGATGTGGACTGAACTTCGGGGCCTGCCGGGCTGTACCATGCATTTATCTCCCCCACTGCATGGCAAATAGGCTCTGTGGGTATGGGGGAAGGGGAAACTGAGGCAGAGACTCACAGCTAGCAGGTAATTTCAGCAGAAGGTCTCTCTTGGGGGACGTGTCCTGAACTGTACTGGTGGGAAGTACAGCAGAACTGGGACTGTTCAACAGTCCTGCTCGTTATTTGTGAATGAGAGGAATGGGCATGTGGCACGGATATGGTTCCCAGCATCCAGAAGGGTTGGGCAGCACTTGACAGGACCAGGTCTCAGATGGATCCTGGATAGTTCCCCTGGGGAGGCAAGGAGAGCCTTCATGTTAGCGGATCCTGGAAAGAAAATCCCGCAAGCTGATGGAACAGAGGTCACCCAGAGATTATTTGTTTGGGAGCACAAGAGAGTGTGGGATCTCTTCAGGGAAGGAAGGAGGGTGGAGCAATTGGGTAGATGTTACCCTCGCCTGGGGCAGATGGCATTCAAACTCCCTGCTCAGCCACAAGCTTCTTGTGTGGCCTGGAGAAAGCCTTGGCTTGGTCCCTTTCCCACTCCCGTGTTTTCAGAGGAAACACCTCCGAGAGTGGGAGGTGACCAACTGCTGTGGGGCCAGCTTAGAGACGAGCCGTCGGCACAGGACTCTGCCGATGCTGTCCCAGAGGAGATGGGGTTGCCAAACCTCTGGGCACGGCAGGCGGTTTGTGACTGGGGCAAGTGGCACCCCTGAAAACCTGGCTCCCTTGGGACCCTGCCGGGGCAGCTGGCACACAAACCCAGCACCTTTTGCTCCCACCAGCCTCCTGCCTTCTTTCCCACACTTCCCAGATAGGGCTTCTGCGAAGCCTAAGCAAAAGTGAGGGGGGAGGGTGTGCCAGAAGAGCAGTGCTTCTCATTTGCTTCTTCCATCATTAAACAGCAGCTTTTGGACCCCCAGGGCATCAGCCTTGCAAGGCTGAGCTCTTCCTGCTGCCAGGGTTAGTGATTCAGCTGGGAGTCACTGGGGTCTGCAGCGGCTGAGGCAGGTTAATTATTAACTTGCTCTACCTGTAGGATGAGACAGAGGGAGAGCGCGAGAAAACATGTCAGGGCACTTGCACTGCCAGCGACCCGCTGCTTCGCCAGTCCCTGAGAGAAACCAGGTTTCCAGTGACCTGCACTGCCTCAAGCCCTGCGGGAGAGCTGAGCTAACGGAGACAGGCCTGATCAGGATGGGGCTGGGGGAGGAGAGCGCTTGCCACCAGCACAGCCCTGCCGGGGAGTGAACAGCCAGCGGGGAGGATTTCAGAGGAACAGTAAACCCCAGTTCTCTTTCATTCTTGCTGCACACCGAGGGATCCCCATGGTTTTGGGGGTGTGTGGGCCAGGGAGATAAGTGATGCTCATGGAGGAGGCTGTGACAGCTCTGGTTCCCGACCCTCACAGGACATCGCGGGGTTCCCAGTGCTGCTTTCTGGGGATGGCCAGATGTGAGCCATGGTGGTGGCTATAAACCTGTCTCAGAGAGACTTGTAGGTCTGAACCCAGGGATGTCAGAGATTC
>NW_010396461.1:4052-9476 GCF_000710305.1 Buceros rhinoceros silvestris
TCAGCAGGAGCTCTTTTCTCCAGAGCTTGGCTCTAGACAAGTCTTCTGCATCCCAGGAAATTGCTGTTGTACCTCAGCTGATAATCAGGAATTCATGGGAAGCGTCAACCTGCTTCTCCAAGCGGTGGACAAAGAACCCGTGGACAGAACAGCTGAGCTCATGCCCGGTCCCCCAGGCTCCCTCTGTGGCCAGGGCAGGTTGTCACCACCTTGGGCAGTGTTAGAGTGAAAAGTAGCGGGAGGAGGTGGGTGTCACTGCTGCCCCTGGTGCAGCACAAACAGGCTGGGCTTGCTTTGACCGAGGGCTTGTGCTGCCTCTTGGGTTTACTCATAGCCAGCTCCCTGCTCTTGCTCTCGTGAGATGTGGGCAGAAACCTGTGGAAAGATTTGAAGGTGGTTCTTGCATGTTCACAAGTGTTGTATTCATTTGGGGTTTAACAGTGGCACCCCACTGAAGGACATAAAATTACTAGAAAAAAGCAGGACAGACCTGCCAGGTTAAAAAAGAAGACCTGAACAGTCTCACTTCTTCCTGCTCAACCACAATACCTGGTCATCAGTGATAAGGCTTCTGTGCCCTGAAAGCCTGGTGTGGCGTGAGCCCTGCAGCTGAAAAGGCAGCTGGAGAGTTCAGTGATGTTTTGCCCATGGTCTTGGAGATGCCCCCATGCTTAGCTGTTAAATCCAGCTGTTAAATCCAGCTGTCAAATCCAGCTGTCTCCTCAGTCTCGCTGCAAACCCCTGCAGGCTGGGGCGGCTAGATGCTTGGCTGGGAGAGGGAGATATTCCATTTAATTTGTTTCTTGCCACGTGAACAGCAGCAGCGGAAGCTCTCCCCTTCCCTCCCAACCGCGGGAGGATCCCCGGGGAAGCTGGCGGGTTGACTGAGCTCTTTGCCAAAACTGCTGCTGGGTTCCCAGCTCCCAGGTAGCTTTTGCTTCTTGGGGCCTTACTAATTACTGAGGAATTTGGCTGGCACGTTCCAGGCAGCAGCATCGCCCAGGCAGCTGGTAGCTGGCGTTGCTGCTTATCGCTGTGTCTGTAATTTCATTTCTTTATCCTTTTCCCCTCCCTGTTGCTGGTCGCTGCCCTTATCCGAGCAGGGTTTTGTTATTGCTGCCGTAGCTGTCAGGTGATCTGTTGCTCTTTGTTCTGACAGCGGCTTGTAGCACAAATAGAATCTTTCCCTGTGCTTAATTGCCTCTCAGCAAGACCATTAGTTGGTAGCCAGCAGGTTCCTACCTCCAGGGAGGACTTGGGTGCATGTTCATGGGTGGTTCATGGGGCTGGCTGGAAAAGCTGGAGGGAGACTTTGGGCAGAGAATGGGTTAACTTGAGTCCTAAAAAGTCACCTAAATTCAGTAAGGAATGAACCCCACACTTTGTAGGTGAAAATGTCCCATTACTGGTTCTCCCGCTGCCCTCTGGCCCGAGCGCTGCCCGTGTCCCTGGCACGGTTAGGAGAGGGGTTCATCTCGTGTCGGAGGCGTGAGTCAGGGAGGCCCCAGCAGGACAGATCTGGTCAGCTCCGCTGGCTCGTCATTTATCATGGGGCTTACGCAGCTGTCCCCTTGGCACAGCGCGCCGGGAGCGGGCACACGTGGGTCGGGCAGATTGGGCGATGGGGAAGCGCTGGAAGCTCCTGGCTGTGTGGGGTGACGGGCTGTCACTTGATCCCCGCTGAGTCCCCCAGCCCTCTCCCTGCTTGTTCCTGGAAAAGCTGCTTGGACAGAAGCCTATGAGCCCCAGGAAGCCACATGCCACCACTACCCCCTGCCTCACAGCTCCAGTACAGCCATGCCCTAGCTGAGGTGTTCCCAGGAAAGGCAGCCACCAGTGCTCAGAGTGGGGTCTCACCAAGGCGGCCTCACAGCCTGGTGACAGCAGCAGGGCAAACCTCCTGTCTGCCACCGACCTTTCTCTTTCGCTTGGGAATGAATACCCAGCCTGTGACCTGTCTAAAGCTGACGTTTGAGACTCAGAGGTGTAAGTGGGGTGTAGACCTGTGGGAACCAGTGGTATCCACGGCCTCACTGGCGTACAGCCCTCCCCATCTCCCCACGGAAATCAACCAAACCCCAGAAATAAAAATGTCCTTCGCAGAGAAACTGCAGGCAGAGCTTTTCACCCCAGAGATTCATGCCAGGGCTGTGAGCAGTGGAGTGTTGTAGGGGTGTAGGTTTGTGCCACTGCCCAGAAGGAAGAATTTCCAAATGACCTGAATGCAGGAAATAAAGGAACCCCCCAGCCCTCAGCGCCGTCTCCCTCTCACGTCACCCTTGCTCTCCCACAGTGCTCTCTGGCTTCCCTGAGCTTTTTGCACAATGAGCAGCTTCACGACTCAGTGCCTCGCAGCTGCTTTTAGGGCTGTGGGACTCTGCCTCGGAATTGTCTGGGCACCTGAAACAACAGACTCCACCTAGAGAAACCGAGGGATCTATGCGGATAGGAGAGCTGAGGAATCCAGGTGGAACCAGAGCAAAGAAAACGTTTCCACGAAGCCCAGTGGAAGGGGTGCCTTGCTCAGTCCTTGTTCCAGTGGATTTGGTTCGGATGGCAGGTGTGCAGCTGGGAGACCCTAAATGTAGGATGAGCTTCTGCACCCCCTCTTTCCCAACTCAGAAACCCTCCCTGTAGGTCAGTGTTTCCCCCTGCTCAGGGAGGATGACCTCCCAGCAGTAACCGAAACCCAGCTCCATGCTGACATGGAGACCCGACAACAAACAGTCCTGCCCGGGCGCCTGCCCGGGGCGCCTTTCTCAGGAAGCTCCTCTGGGAAGGTGTTCTGGGAACGTCTCTTCCAGAGATCAGGCCCTCACCTCCCACCAGCTCTGATTTGTTTTCCCTGAATCCTTGGTACAGAATCTTCAGAACCAGGAAAACCGAAAAGAAAACTTGGACCAGAGGTTCCCCAGCCTGTTCAAGAAGGGACGAAGGAAAATGGTTGTCAGAAATCTGGGCAAGATGATCTATTACTCCAAGGTCAAGTTTAAGTTCCAGCACTGCCAGGTAAGCTGCGGCACCTGTTTGTGGGTGTTTCTCTTCCCAGGCACAGAGTGACCCTGCGGGACTGGGGAGTAAAGTGTCATTCTGGGAAATGTGACTCACGGAGACTTCCGTGGGCTGCTGTGTGACCCAGGGACTTCTGCTGCCGTGCGGTGCACGGGTGCCGGCTGGCACCCACCATGTCCCACACCTGTGGGCACCTGGGCCATGCTGCTGTGCTCAGCTGCCAGGCTAGCAGCAGATCCACCAGCAGAGATGAGGTGGTGGCCCTTGGCTAAGTGACCTCTGGCTTTTCTGTGCGCAGATCAGCCTGAGATACAGAGGGGGGCTGGGAGGAGGAAGGCGTCCTGAGATAAACCCCAAACGTGTCTTTTCTGCAGGAGGTGAACGACTGCTTCTTGGAGCTGTTCCAGTCTTACCTGTACTTCCAGTCTGTGAGCTCCAACGGACTCACCTACCAGGTAGGGCATCTCCCAGATACGCCGGGGCAAGCACTGGGGAGCTGGGTAGTATGGCCAAGCTGAGGGCACTGGGCGGACAGGACAGGGCAGGGGGTTCTGCTCCTGGGGCTGTCACTGGCCTGCTCTAGGTGATCACAGCAAGTCTCTTCCCATGGATGCAAAACTCCTGGGGGAAGAGATCTACGGGCTGTACCCAGACAACATCAGTTCTACCCGGGTCCTCAGCCTTGTCTGTGGGCAGAGATAAGGACCCCAAGGAGGTGAGAGAGAGGCTTGTGCAGGGCTGGTAGGCAGGACCGTGGGATGAGAGGCATTTCGGCTATCTTTGACCCTTGGTGAGAGTCAGAGCTCCTATTGCTCACAGTCCCACTGGCCTTGGTGCCACTGGTGGACTTGGTCCTGACTTCTGAACCAAGGGGAGTTCTTCATCTGCAGGGCAGAAAAAGAGGCGTGTGGGATAAGGCGGGAAGAAAAAAGCAGAGGGCAGCCTTGGGGAGCTCTCCTGCTCACCAATCTTTTAACCCAGCGATGCTGGTGAATTACAAACCATAGGCACCATCCAGAACATCACAACCAACCAAACAGCAAGCCCTGAATGTGCTCTCCCACCACACGAGTGACTGAAACTGAGCGTGGCTGGTTTGTAGATGTTCATAAAATTTGTTCCTTTTGGAAATCCTGTATTGACTGTAGTGACCTGAGGTTAATGCAATACGCCACGATACTCTCTGGAGTCATCCAGCAAACCAGCCTTCAGCTGAGACGGCACATACGCAAACAACATTACAAAATCTCCCATCTGCTTTAGAAATAGCTCCTTAGTTTATTAATTCTAGAGGAATGAAAAAGGAAGTAATGTGCCAGTACCGGCCCCTAGACATCACAGCAATTAGCATCTCTTACAGTCCTTGTTTAGGAAGCCCAAATCAGGGAGCACCACTCGTCATCTGTTCCTGTGCCTCATTACAGTGGGGCTCTGGAGCACTGGGCTAGAGACACCAGACAGCTCAGTTTTGCTGGTCTGGACTTCCAGTCTGCTATGGCAAAGGGACATTAACGGCAGAGCCTGCCAGTGGGCTGCCCCCACGTAATGGTGTGCTCTTACACAGGGACTGCTGCCTTTAAAGGAGCTGAACGTGTGTGAAATCACGAACGGGAAGAGCGCTGGGCAGGAAGATCACGCTTTCCGCATTGCAGGTGGGTGCCTCTTTGTTTGCTTTGAACAGAGGGTGTATGAATCACAACTGTCTCTGCTCTTTGTCCCACTCTGACCTAGTCCTAGAGAAGAGCCACGCTGTGGAAGGAGGCTGCAGAGCTGAAGCTCTTCCTCCCAGCGTTTGCATCTTTCCCTCCGAGGCTGCTCTGCTTCTACAAACCCAGACAGTGATGCCTGGGGCTGGACGCAGGGAAGGGGCTGGATAGGGGGCTCAGAGGGAGGATGGTCCTGTCTCAGGACACGTGGTGACAGATCCCACCTCTGCCCAGTCGTCTGCTCTTTGTGCAGCACATTTGAACGAAGGAACAGAATAAAAGTCCTTCTTGCACCCCACGTTGCCATATAAACCCCGCGGCCAGGGATTGACACTGAGCGGGCTCCCTTGTGTCCCCAGCCCACCGTCTGTGTACTCTGGTGTCCTTTCTCAGGGAGAATATTACACAATGGCCAAACAAACAAAAAAAATTACAGAAATTGTAAAATGGAGCTGGTACAAGGGACCCATTAATTCAAAGAACCGCTGGGCTGTGGTCTCATCACGCTGTACTAGGCAGGGCTCTCCAGCCCTTGCTGCGAGTCTGTGAAATGAAGGAAAACTTCTCCCAGGCGTAACCTGCCAGGGGCGTCTACGCCGGGGTGGGTGGACTTGTTCTGCTCGTATTAGAACCCCCAGGAGTGTGGCTGGGTGGAAAAATGCCTCAGGCTCTGTTGGGTTTGTGTCCTGCTTAGGGAAAGGACAAA
>NW_010396461.1:9577-15514 GCF_000710305.1 Buceros rhinoceros silvestris
CAAAGCCTTTCTGACGGAAAGTGCTGGCTCTGTCAGGAAGCAGCGACACGGAGAAACCGGGGAGGCAGTGATGTTGAGGAGTGCTGGGAGATCAGTGGAGCAGTTTTATTTTTCTGCTAGAGGGGAAAAAAAAAAGGGCACGGAGGGGACAAGAGCCTCGTCCGTGGCCCCACACAGGGCCAGGATGGAAGATTTCTGTCTCGTGACTCTGAGACACAGAAGACACTCATCCATTCTCTTGTGAAATCCTGTGGAGTCCGTAGTTCCCCAGAAGCGCTCTTCCTAGGGCAGTTCAGAACAGCAGAAGATGCCAGCACCGTTGGTGGAAGTGTGGAGCTGGGACGTGAGGACAAAGCCTGGCAGTGTGCAGGACCACCCTTGGTGCACTGGCACGGGGAAGCAGACGGCGTCTGGCCGTCACCTTGGCTTTGTGGTCCATCTCTTGCACAGCCTCTGAGGCTGATGAAGCTGTCGAGCACCTTGAGCTCCCTCTGCCTCACTGGCAAGTGTTGCACCTTTTTAGCGTCTCCAGACAGAGATTTGGGTGGGAATAAACCGCCCCTGCTCTGGCAAAAGGCTGTCTTGCTTTCGGTGTTCCTCTGGAAGTGTTGGCAAGGAAAGAGGAAGGACAGAGCAGAAGGAAAGAGCACGAGGGCTGGCACAGGTTGCTCAGCACGGCTGTGTCACCCTGCCGCAAACGTGCCCTGAGGGGTGGCTGAGGGGAATGGCAGCAAGGGAGTTAGCAGCAGCTCTTCAGGCTCTGCCTCCCAGCCTCCCCAGCAGCTCCTTGCACCAGCTTCAGGCATGTCCCAGGCCTCAGGCTTAGGCAGCGGTTTCTTTACTCGTTTTCTCTTCCTTTGGGGCCCTGAGAGATGTGGCAGCGCAAGCAGCCCTGGGGGTCCATCTGAAAGGCTGGTCTTGGAGGAGGTGGTGGAGCAAGCAGTGCCGTGTTTAGGGTCATGCCCTACCAGCAAGGTTCCTGCTCTTTGTATAAGGGCCTGGATGTCCAGAGAAGTATGCAGAGCCACCACAATGTCTGGGTAACACCAGCACCTTTACACCCTCCTAGCAGCAATGTAAAGGAGGGAATGGCTTTATCTCCGTTGAGAAGACAGGGAAACAAAAGCATGAGGAGACAAGTGAACTCCAGAGCCACAGTGGTGCAGAGACACTTGGATTGGCAGTAATGCTCCACACCTCGTTACTGTAACAAATCTGAATGAGTGACTTACGGGAAGTCACTCAGGGAGTCTCTGCCTCAGTTTCCCCACCTCTGCTTTGTCTGTGTTAGTGCATTTCCTGACAGACAGAGACGTTTCAAAGTTTTAGGTGAGTATCGTCCATAAGTCATGCAGGAATTACAGGATGAAGGACTCCACAGAAGGGCAAAGTATCACGCTTATGCGGTGCACTTGCTTATCTGAATACTTCCAAGTCCTGCAAAGCCAGACCTTACCGAGTACGCGCCGAGCAGCGTTTAATATGAGATCACTGGTAAATTATTAATCATAACATGCATCCTGTGCCTGCCAGAAATGGTTGTATACGTCACTAGGTCACGTCTGTAGCGAGTAGCAGAGGGCGTGTGAGACTTTTTTGTTCGTGCTCCTAAGTGAGTGATAGCCGGAAACGTTAAAATCAACATGATACAGAGCTGTTCCTCCCTTCGAGAGCGTGTCTGAGACAGCTTCAGCTTGTCTGGCACAGCTTATATTTGGTGAAGCGATAAATAAACAGCATCAGAAAGCCACCAATGTTCTAGCTATCGAGCGGCAAAGTGAAACCAAGCAATAGCATGAGCCCGTGCGTCAGGGCGGGCTGTCGGCAGCAGCCCGCTGTGATAGTCTCTGCCTGCAGAGATGCTGTCCCCAGGCTGCTGGGGACATTTAAAGCGGAGATCTCTTGATTTCAAGCTTGACTTTTGTACTGTCTTCGATTTTTGTTCTTGGCCTGGTTTTGGACTGAAAAGTGACTGGTGGCCAGAGCTAGATGTGGCTGCCTGAGGCGGTGACAGGATGGTGGCGCAGTCCCTGCCGGGAAGCTCCCCAGAACCTGATGCGTGCTCAAGGTAGTGGCAGGAAGGACTGGAGCGTGATGTCAACCGGGCAACACACTCACGGGCAGCCTGTGGTGTGATGTGCCGGTCGTAACAGCCCTGGCCAGTTAATGACTTATTGATGCTGCAATTTGTGCCCTTATCCGCTCAGCTCATCTTGTGTCTCGCATTCCCAGGCCCTCTGCTGAATCCCCTTATCGTGTTCTGCCCTTCTGAGTCAGAGCTGAAGCAGTGGCTTTATCACCTGGAGAAGCAGATCCACCTGAACGGAGGAAGCCTCAGCTTGCCCTTCCTCTCCCAGGTTAGTGTCCCGGGACGCTGAGGTGTGCGGCTCACTCCCATGCTGGGGACTCAGAGCTGAACGACCGGGGAAGCTCGGTCAGCCGGGTGGATGCTGCGCGGCTCCTGCTGCCTTCAGAGGGAGGGGTGATCTCTGAGCCAGCCTCTCTCAACCATTTTTGCCACACTTCTAAGCGCTCACCTAACACCGTCCTCTTCCAGAATCCTGAGTGGGTGCCCTGTGGGGCTCTGGCTGCCTCCTCTGGGCTGGAGAGCTTGAGCAGAGGGCTGGGGATGGAAAGAGAGAGGGGCTGCAAGTCTGGTTCCACATGCTCCTTGCTGTGCTTGCTGCTCTTTCAAGATGTTGAGGGAGGTGTGGGGTTAACTCCTGACCTAATCCCCTTTTTTCCAGGCCAGCTGCTTGAGTGCTTTGCTGCCTCAGTCAGGGAGCTGCCCCTCTGGCATGGAGCACAGGGGTTTGGTAACACTCGTACCCCTCCCAGCAGCTGCTGGGGCTGTGCTCGGTCTGTAATTCCGCCCGTCTGATGCATGGCAGATCAGCCCTCTCCATGGCAGCATGTCCCAGCCTTGACTGAGCGCTGGCCTGGGCCAGGGCACCAGTGTGGCAAGAGCCTCTGTGAGGCCTGGCCCCGGCTGCTGGGGAACCTGCCTGTTCACCGGTGCCTAGAGCTGCCCCTGGGCAATACCCTCACAGCTCGTGCTCCCTCAGTTATTCCACCACCCCTAAACCAAACATGGATAGACACGCTAATTGCCCTCAACAGATGTGTTCTTGCATGGGAACTCCTCTGCCACTGGAGGAACCGGGTGTTTGTGTTCAGATGGTTGCAGGTCTGTGCAACCAGCGCCGGAATGAGTGTGGGATTTCAGACTCAGTAACAACCCCAAAGGCGCTCGGTGCTGCTGAGCCCTGGCAGCAGCTCGCTGCATCTCTGCTCTGTGTGTGTGTGTGTGCGCGCAGCTTCTGGCGTTGGAGCTTGCCTTCTGTGCCGTCTCCGGCGAGGGAAGGGTGCAAGAAGAAAAGCTTTGCAAGGGGGCCTGGCAGGGCGTGTGTGCTGGAAGGGAGACGCACGACCCAGAGGTGCCAGCGCCAGCCTCTGAAGGGTCAGAGGTTTGAGTCTGCTTCGGAGAAATTCTCACACAGTTGGCTGCTTGTGCAATTATGCAGAGTTTACAAAACATTTGGAGGAGGAGGCTGGGACCGTGGCGTAGAAACAGGAACAGATTCAAGAGACCTGTCTTCTCTCCCAGTCTCTGCGGGGTGTTTTTCTTCCCTCCCTGTCTCCGTCTCCCCGCTTGTACAAGCAGAGGTATTCCCCTTTGAAAGACAATGTACAGGTGATGCCGGGTACCAAGCGTGATTATTCAGTCCCAGCTGAAAACTGGCTCCTGCACAGACTTATTTACTCTCTCCTGCTTCTGCCACACTTGAAAAGTGTCCTGAGATGGTCCACGCGCCAGCTAAACTCTTAGGGGAGGACATGTCTGCCCTGCTTCTCAGTTCTGCTCCTGCCCCTAGAACGACTGGAAGCAGAGCTCCGTGGGGAAGGAGGAGCTGCGGTGGTCTGTGCAGAACCTGCCGGTCCAGGAGTGGAGAGGCACCCAGCGGGAATCCCTAGGTGATGTCCTCTGTGTTTCCAAAGTGAAGCTTCAGCATCTGCCTTTCCAGGTAGGACACATCTCTGGGCAGCAGTGGCTCAGAAAAGGCAATGGGTGGAACGACTAGTGCAGGCTCCTGCCCACCCGTTGCCACTAATCCAATGTCCTGAAAGGTCATTTCACCCACATTCCAGTAAATGGGAAAAGGTTTGTTGCTGCTCCCATGGCCCAGCAGCTCTGTTTTGGGACAGCATGTGCATAAGCATCTGCAGGACAGGGCTGGCAGGAATCTCCCGTGGAGCCCTGTCGTGGGGAAGCAGCTCGGCTGTTTCCAGAGCCCTCACTTAAGGCTGCTGTCAGGGAGACAAAGGAAAGGGCTCTGCAGCCCTGAGCCCTGTCTGGGTGTTCACAGGGAACTCTCTTCCTCTTTCCTTTCCAAGGAGCAGCATGACCGGCTGTTGGTGCTTTACCCATCCACACTGGTGATAGTGTCTGAAGAGCGCAACAGCCTCTGTTTCAAGGTAAATTAATTCTGTAGCACCTTCTCACTCTCTCTTACCCCTCCTCAGCAGCTATTTCAGCACTTCTTTGGCTTGTTGCTTCCCTCCACCTGGGTTCCCGGTGTTGGCCAGGGCTTTCCCTGCCCGCTGCTCCCTTGCCAGCTGGCTGGTGAGCAGGCAGAGGGATGTTGCAAGCTCTCTTCCCATGAGAAACACCTTGCCCTCCTACAAAAGCCCAGGGGGAAAGGAGCTGGCTGCCAGGGAATCTGAGTCTCTGGGAGGAGGGAGGTTGGCATGTTCCTGTGTGGTTATGCTGGCAGAGAGCCTGGCTGGCTGGCTCGAGACAGGAGCTGGAACAGCCCCAGAGAGCCCCTGCGGGGGCTTTGCTTCCCAGACCCCGCTCTGTGGGACCGCTTGGAAGCAGGCAGCATCCAGGCAGCACATCTGCTGCTGGCGGGGAAGGGCAAGGGCGGTTCATTGGCTGGCGGGCAGAGAGGCTGCTGCTGGTGCGCTGCGCTCGCTGCTCACTCCCTCCTGAACAAGGGCCCTGAGCAGTGTCTGGGCACGCCAGCGGAAGGACCAACAAGGACGTGGAGGTCTGCATGCCCAGAGGATGGGAGATGAGCTTCTCTAGTCTTCTGGTGTGACTTTGCTTGGAGCAGCAAGGCTGGGAGCCTCAGCACAGACGGGCAGTGGCACTGGGGGTCCTGGGAGCTGCACTCGCATTGCCTGCGGTCTGGACAGCCCTTAAACTTGATCACCAACATCCATCTTAGACGTCACTGCGATGGCTCTTAAACAGCCCTCTGCTTTCTGGCCCTGTTTTCCTGTGCTAGAACAGATGTGCCGAAAAGAGCTCTGAACTGGCTGTGAACCTGCACGTGCAGCACTCCCGGTGCGTGGCGGAGCGGAGCGGAGGTGCTCCTCCGGAGAAGCAGCATCCTTAGTCACCCAGAGAGGAGCCAGTGACAAGGAAGCCCCGCAGAGGTTGAGGGCTTGTGAAATTCAGTGTGAACTCACTGGGGTCCTTCTTCACACGATACCGTGTCCATGCAGGCTGCTTTTAACTCAAGGGCTACCCCAGGGGAGACCTCCATAGAGCATCTCCCTGGCCGGGGGAGATGGCTGTGCCTGCAGTGGGAAGAGCAGTGAGGAGGAGTATGGCAGTCAGAGCTCTCCTTCAGCCCCAGGACATAAGCGGAGGGTGTTTTCCCGCAGCTGGTGGCTTGTGTGACACACCTCAGACAAAGCCTGTTTTTGTGAACATGTTGTTTGCAGCTCCTGGGAATGGGGCATCACGCAAGGGGGCCTTGGGCTGGGCTCTCTGATTAGCTCATCTCTTTTGAAACCTTAAACCAGATTTATCTGCCCTGTCCCTGCAATGTTCCCTTCCCACGGTGCTTGAGCGTCGGTCCCCGGGCGTCTCGCTCGCTGGGGCAATGGCAGGGCTCTGCAGCCGGGTGCAGGCAGGAGGCGATTCAC
>NW_010396461.1:15681-19481 GCF_000710305.1 Buceros rhinoceros silvestris
TGATTTTCCACAGGCATGCCAGGGCGCAGCAGCCTTCTCCCAGGGCTTCTGCAAATTAACTTCCCTTCCCTGCGAGCAGATGCTGAGCCCTACAATTTGTGTGTGAAGGAATAGCCCGGCCCTTTTGTTCTTCAGTTTCACACAGACCACAGGAGCTGCCGCTGCCAAGTTTGCGTGTGGGACAGGGAAGGGGAAGGCAGGGGCTGAGCCTGCCGGGATAGGGCTCTCCCAGAGCAGCAGGGTCTGGCTCACTGCTGATGGGAAAAGGCCCTGGGCGAGGTGTAAATCAGCAAGGACCACAGGAGCTGCCGCTGCCAAGTTTGCGTGTGGGACAGGGAAGGGGAAGGCAGGGGCTGAGCCTGCCGGGATAGGGCTCTCCCAGAGCAGCAGGTTCTGGCTCACTGCTGATGGGAAAAGGCCCTGGGTGAGGCGTAAATCAGCAAGGGGGGAGCTGCTGGGGGGAGCAGGTTCACACCGTGCCTGGGGAAGGCTGGAAGGGTTCTGCAGCCAACACGTGTCTCAGTGCAGGATGCTGCTGTGCTTCCCTAGGTGGGACTATCTCTGGTCTCTGGGTGTTTCAGCCCCCGCCCACGGACAGGGAGCTGTTGCCTTAGGAAGGATGGACACAGGGTGCCTGGTGGTCCTGGGTGGCAGGAGGGTTTGCTGGAATGTGCCGGCGAGCTGAGGAGCAGCAGGAGCAGGCGCAGTGGTCCTCTCCACACACAGCCTGGCAGTGCCCGCACCAGCCAAAGCATCAAAGTCCATCTCTTACAGCACCAGGGGAAACTGAGTCACGGAGCATTGCATGAGCTTTCCCTCCCAAGGTCAGCCTTCCCTTGCTGCTCAGCCCATAAATCACTGCTGGTGCAGGAGAAATACCACGGAAGCCTGCATGTGCCCACAGGCTATTGCAGAGGCAGCTGCCAGCACAAACCACCAACACCCGCCTGAGCTCCACGCTTTCTTTGTGGCAAAGCTGTCACGTCAGCCACATTCCCCAGAGCCTCTGCAGCTGAGACAGCTTTACAGTGAGGCTGTGATGAGGAGTTTCTGTTAGACACTTTATTTTGCAGCCCATAAACTTAGGCAAATGAATCCTGCGCCTTTTGAGAGGACTTTTGGCTAAACAACAGGGCTTCGCTCCTGCTTTCTGCACTTCCTCTGCTGCCGGGCACGGGGGAAAGCGTCGAGGTGGGAGCTTACTGGGTGCTCTCCAGACTCTGTGTTTGCCACCCTGGCCAGGAGCTGCTCCCAGGGCCATTGCCACCAGCTGAGTGCTCTGTGCCCAGGGACAGGATTAGGGTGATGTCCCAGTGAGGCGAGCAGGGACTTAAGGAACAAACCGTGTGTCACTTGGTTTCCCCCTGCTCGGAGAAGGAGATGAGATGTAAAGCAGTGAGTTCATCTGTGAGATGGTTCCAGTGCAAAATCTGCTTCAGCTGCTCTCCCAGGACTGTTCTTGTTTCATTTCTGTACGGAAAATTCAGCTTGGGAAGCCCCAAAGACGGAGGAGACCTAGATCCTGATTCAGTGTTGACAAAGCCTTGACCCTTCTGCCAGGTTGCCCATCACAGAGAATTAAACTGTCAGTGATGACACTCAAACGACATCTGACAGCAGGCAGCAGAGCAGAAGAGGTCTGGAACAGGCAGTCCTGTTCCTGTCTGTCCCACAGAGCTCCCAGGAGAGCCGGACCTGGCACAGACCAATGCCTGTGGCAGACGTGGGGATGGCCTGGGAGCACGGGGTGATGGCAGAGAGGACGGTGGTGGATGTGCATGCAAAGGTACTACTGCACCTCGGTGCAACAGCATGTGGCGTTGTCCATCTCCAGTTTTCTCCGGGGACAGTCTGCTTTAGCTTCTCTGCCTCAGCTCCCCGTTAACAGGAGCAGCCACGCAGCGCCTGCCAGGGGCAAACCCTTCTTGGGTCACAGGAGCGGCATTCACAACTGTGTGGGACAGCACAGGGGCTCACGTTTCACCAGCTGGCATTTCCAGGGCTCAGCCCTGTCTTTGTAAGGGTGTGGATTGTGGGGATTCCTGTTTGCAAAGGCTGGAAGCCCTAATCCAGCAACTGAAACCTCGTTCAGGACCACGTTTGTGAAATTTTCTGGAGAAGTCAGCCATTAAACTGGGGGAAACTGTTGAAACAGAACTAGAAGGGCAGGAGTTGGAGGCAGTTCTCCAACGTGCCTGTGCCCCAGACCTGTGAGATACAGGGGCAGCCAAGTCCTCACCCGGATTAGCAGCAGTTGGGCGTCTCTTGTCTCCTGCAAACCTGGCCTAGGTGGTTTAGGATCTGAGCTCCCCCCTCCTCCTCCCCTTCCCCACTGGACACCCCGGTGGGATTTGCCAGCAGGGCCGAACTGCACCTTCTCCTACACTGCACAATGAGCAGCCAGGCTCCTGCCAGCCTCACCCCATCCTCACCAGTGGCTCTGCGCTGGGCTCCCCTCCTCCTGCTCCCAGCTAAGCTGGCAAAGCTTTGCAACGGGCTCCTCTTGGCTTCCTCGATGTGAAAGCCCCCGTAGAAGCGGAATTTCCCCAGGCAGGTGCCTGCAGAGGTCCCAGCCTGTTGTCTGTAGGGTGCAAACTGTGAGCTGCGCCCAGCTCTATGGTCCTAAGCCAGCTTCTCTCTCCAACAGGGCGAGCTGCCACTCAACGCCATCCAAGTGCTTTTTGAAGAGAACGAGAAAACCTCCTTTTTAATCGAAGGTGCGTGTCCGGCATGCTGAGGGGTGCGCGGGCAGCAGCCTTGGAGCTCTCTGGGGGTCGGGCTGGTTTTGCTCAACTGCAGTGGCCATCCTCCTGACTGTGCTCGCTCCTGTCGGTACCCAAGACCCGTGAACTGAACTGTTTGGAGATCTGGATGGGTCTGCCGCTGGCTGCGTGGCAGGGCCTGGCTTTGCTGGCAGGAAGAAACCATGAGCCAGCAGCAGGGCTTGCACTGGGGGTCTGCACGGGATCCCCCTTGTTTCGATCTGGGCTCTGGTTGCCCCTGTCCTGTGTTCAGCCACGTCAGCACCAAAGGTAGAGCATTCCCGTTGTCCCTGCAGCGGTGTCAGATCCTGTGGGAACACGGGGAGGGATGGAGCAAGGGTTTTCGGAGGCAGCCACGGGGGCGGCCGCATGGGCTGTCGCTCCAACCCAGTAATAGCAGTGAGTGATGTCTCTACAGGTCGACTAATCAACTCGATCCGGGTGATCTGCCGCAGCTATGACGATTACCAGGAGTGGCTCTACTGCCTCAAAACAGCCCAGTTTCGAAATGCCGACTCCTCCCTCTCCGGATCAGAGAGTTTCTCGGGATCAAAGCCGCCACACCCCGGCCAGGTAACAGATGCTGTGGGGTTGCATGGTGATCAATAGATGTCTCCCAGGACTCCCATCTCTCTTATCTCCGGCCACGTGTGAGTGCTCTTGTGACACAGCAGACTTTGCCTCAAGTTCCCTGATTGAAGTTGCTGATCCCTGCAGATTATTTTGAAGGCTTATATTACATTATATAGGCATATATTACATGAAATTCCTTCAAAGGCAGACCCCTGGCCGTAGACCGTGACAGTGAGACATCAGCACACGGATAATAACAGGGTCTTGGCAAGGAAGGGGAGACCAGCCCTGACAGCACTGCAGCCAGGATGGGGTCAGGGTGCCTGAGCACCCTCCTCTCCTTCTTCACCTCTGTCACCCCTGAAAGCAGGATGTAGCCCTAGAAGGCAGCACACACCAACACGCTGGGCATGGCTGCCGTGTGGGGACTGAGGTGTGGGCACAGAGGGCTGGGCTGGGCTGGGC
>NW_010396461.1:19736-19944 GCF_000710305.1 Buceros rhinoceros silvestris
CGGCAGCGGGAGAGGGTCGCTCACTTCTGATGGCCGTACAAACTCCTGGGCGTCGGGAGGGAGAGTGACCACCTTGACACATCTCTCCCAGAACAGCGGCTCTCTGCCCGATGGACAGTCCTTCGAGCACCCTGCTCTCAGGCACCAGCACGAAGACCCCCTCTCCCCCGGCTATTCTCAGCCTCTCCATGTCACTGGGACACGTGTG
>NW_010396461.1:20116-20876 GCF_000710305.1 Buceros rhinoceros silvestris
GGGACAGACCCTGCCATTGAGCAGAGCCGTCTGTCTGGGTGCTCGGATGGGCTGAGCTCGGGTGGTCGCTGTTTGCTGCGCAGAGCAGCAAATCCATGCCTAGAGCCTGTGTTTGTCCTGGCTCAGCTTTGTTATTGCTGATAAGGGAAAAGCCTGCCCAAGAGTCCCGTCCCAGCCCTCCCCTCTGCGTCAGGACGGCTGGTGCAGGTTGTGGAAGGGCAAACAGGACTGATCAAAGGTCAGGAAATCCCAAAACAGAAGCCTGCAGGTGGGTGGAGGTGATGGGCTGGGCAGGCGATTGCTCTGACCCTCAGAATTCGTCCATCCAGGGGTGTCTGCATGCGTGGGCACGAGCCCTGCCACAGGACCATGCCGCTGCATGAGCGCGGCCATGCCCGCAGCGGCACCTTCGCAGGGGAGCACCTTGTTCTGGGTCTGTGTACCTGGGGCTGGCCTGAGGGGAGCCAGCTCCAGGCTCTCTCTTCTCTTTTCAGTGCTGGCCAAGCACGGGGCTGCCCGCGCAGGACCTGCGGAGGGCGGGCAGCGCCAGGAAGTCCAAGGGCAAATGCGGGCCCTGTGGCCAGCAGCTGCCCAGCCAGGATGCGGAGAGGACCATCTGCAGCCTCATTGCCGAAAACCCCAATGGCGAGCTCCTGTCCCCAGTGTACAACGAGCCGTACTCCGCGCACAGCTCGCAGCGTCACCCCGCAGCCCCCCCGCCACACCTGGACCTGAGCAGTGTAAGCGGGATGGGATGCGC
>NW_010396461.1:20933-31838 GCF_000710305.1 Buceros rhinoceros silvestris
CCCCCCAGCGCCCCCCCGCCCCCCCCCCGCCACACCTGGACCTGAGCAGTGTAAGAGGGATGGGATGCGCTGGGGCTGCCCTCCCGCCCGGGAAGGGTCGAGCAGCTGAGGAACGGGGGCACGGTTCGCGCTGTCCTCGCGGAGCTGCCTGCGCTGTCCTGGCAGGTGCTCTAGGGCAACCATCAAACCCATTTCCAGTTGAAAATGGCCCGTGGGAGGGGAGGTTAAACATGGAGCAGCGTCTCTTGGTGCCCATCTGAGATGCTGGGCACTAATTCCTGAGGCAAGATGAGCACCAGTGCTCTGCAAGCAGGAGTGTTCTTAGGACACGGCCTCTTCTGAGGACTTTCCAGCGCGTGTCCGTCAGTGGTTCAGCGTGTGATGCTGTTTCCCTCCTCTCAGTGAGTGTGCGTCTGCCTTGCGCCCGGGGAAGTCCCCTTGTTAGCACAGTCAGGAGCCAGCCCCGCCATCCCTCATGGCTAAGTGGCGTTTGGGACTTTAATAGCAGGGACATTCCCCACTCCGATCCCTCCTGGGGATGAACTGCGTGTCACGTTCCTGTTTCAATTCTACCTTTTAGCTGACCAGATGGACCCTGGTGGGAAGTCAGCCCTCGACTGCTTCCAGCTCGCTGGAGAAGCCAGCCGTGCCCCGCTCCCCCTTGTACGCCGACCCCTACACGCCCAGTTCCCCCAGTGCTCGCAGCCTGGCAGGCTCCGGCTTCCTGGAAGAGGTACCCTGCGCCTTGGCTGCCCTGACTCAGCACGCAGGCTCTTGGCTCCAGAAATGGTGCCTCGGGCCGCTTCTTTTCCTGCTGTCTGCCCAGCCTGGGTGGGCTGTGGAAAGGCCAGGCTTGCACTGCGGGGTGGGGCAGGGCACAGCATCGCTCCCTGGTTTCTTCAAGCCAGGACAGAGTCAGAGGGGAACAGGTTTCCCCTGTCTTATCACTCTGCCCAGCCTGGGTGGGCTGTGGAAAGGCCAGGCTTGCACTGCGGGGTGGGGCAGGGCACAGCATCGCTCCCTGGTTTCTTCAAGCCAGGACAGAGTCAGAGGGGAACAGGTTTCCCCTGTCTTATCACTGCGTGCAAGCGTCACGGCAATCCCAGGGAGAGACAGAAACCGCAAAACAAAGGCAGAGACTGAGATGTGATCCAGTCTGCAGAAACTAGAGATGAGTCAGACACAGCGACCGCTTTATCCACCCCAGAAAACTCCAGCTGTTGTAACTGAGTGCCTGTTAAAGGCTGCGTTTCGGGTTTTGCCCATCTGTTGGGAAAAGACTATTTCCGAGTCGGTGGCTGGCATTCCCCATACTGCTCAGGTCCTCCCTTCCCTCGGAGGGTCCCTCCTGGCTGCTCTCTGTCCTTCCTTGTCCCCCGAGCTGCCGGTAGGTTTAATCCTACTACCTTCACATCTGGCCAGCTTCCACCACCGCTGTGGGTCACAGCCATTCTTCCTTTCCCATCTAAGGCCGTCAGGGTTGGAATGTAGTAGAATTTTCAAGGCAGGTGGAAATCCTTGTTTTGCCCAAGTCTGTTCATAGCCAGGCTGGCTTATTGGGGGGGGAGCAGTCAGTGTTCCCCACCTCCCCACTGCAGGTATCAAATCTAGAGTTTGTTTTGGTTAAGTTCCTGCAGTGTCCTGGACAGATGGGTTCAGCACAGGTGAACAGATGCCCAGTCCTCCCAGTACCCCAGCATCTCTCTCTGCAGAAGAGGAACTGCCAGCCCCTGCCCAGCAGTCACTGCAGAGAGAGGCCTGCAGCTCCCAGTTACAGCTCCTCATGCCGTCTCCAGCTGCGGCCTCCTGCTGACGCTCCCTGTCTTGAAGATGTGAGTTTGTGAACGCAGTCCTAGGGCCCCACAATGTGCAGACTGCAGGGGAGCAGGGATCCCAGCTTGCCTTCCTCCCAGCTGGAAGAGTGGTTGGTCACGGCAGGGCTCTGAGCCCTTTGCTCTGTGACAGGGTGCGTTTTGGGGAGCAGGGATGGGGGAACCTGATTCCCACTCCCGTGTTGCATCCTCATCAGTGAGTCTTCTCCTTTTCAGATCTCTTATCTGCGAGAACATCTGGGCCCTTCATTGCAGCCACCAGGTGAGACTCGTGGGAGGCTGCTTGCATGCCGCAGCCCACCCCCCTCACTGGTGCCTGTCTCCAGAAATGCCTTTCAAAGCAGGGATGTTCTTCCTTCCTGCTGCTTCCCCACGGTGGGACCGACTCTGTCACCCTGCCCCTTGCCTGCGTCTCTCTGGTGGAGGCAGTTGTCTTGGCTTCCACTCACTGCCCGCCGGCTCTGGGCTCCCGTCACACGTAGGGGCTCGTGGTTTTTCCTGTGGCACACTCCCACTGCTTTTGCCCAGATCTAGCTGCAGTTTTGCTCACCCTCAAGCCTCCTCTCTGCTGGCAGCCCCTGGGTTGCTCGTGAACTCTCTGAGCGCTTCACTCTGTTTCTCTGCAGACGGGAACATCGGCACCTACGACCTGCCAGAGGCTGGTTGCCCGCACCGTGACTCCGCAGCCTACCACGACTATGCCGAGCTCCAGAGCTTCCAGAGCGACTTCAGTTATGACAACTTGTGGGAAGCCGAGGCAAAGGAGCCGGGCATCCTGCATGCCTCCCCAGCACCCAGCCAGCAGTTCTACCTGGCCTGAGAGAAGGCACGGAAAAGCCCCTGGACTCTTTTCTCACTGGGTTTCGCTCCAGGGTGAGGAGCCTGGAGTGTGCAAAGTGAAGGGAAGGGCCCTGCTCCGCCAGAGGCTGGTTCCCATGTCCTGGCAGGTCCAGAGTTCAAACTTCTCCCCTAAATCTGAGGATGGAGCCAAAGCGCAAAAGCGACAGCCTCTGCGGGCCCAGAGGGGCGGCGTGTTGCGGTGCTGAGGAGCGCGCCCTGCGGCTGTCCCGCCTCGGGGAGCCCTGGGTAGGGAACCGCAGTGCCCCCCTCAAAAGGAAGAACAAAAAGCTGGTCAAGCTCCCCCAGATAAAAGGGACTGGGTGTCCAGACAGAGCAGTTGCTCAAAGGCCAGAGAAAAAGGCTGGTTGGTGGCTGGGTGAGTTCGATCATTTTCCTTTTTACTGGAGCCCTCAGGCTGGTCACTTTGAGCATCCACTAATCCCTGAGGAGAGCTGTTAAGCCAGACCTTCCTCTACTGAGCTCAGAGGTCTGCAAAGATGCACAAGGTATGCCTGGTATATGGGGTTAGTAGCAATAGCTGTGCTCATAGGATTGTCTTCTGCAAGATCAGAGTTATCTGACGAGATGGAGAAAAAAAATCCAGATCTGGGCAGAATGGGATGTTCTTTCTGCTTTATGCAAAAAATTCTTCCCTGCCAGTGCTGGCTCCAGCCCATAGTGATGACCTGCAGTATTATGTGCCTGACACCTTGGCAGGTGGAATTGAGCAACGTGCTGCCAGCAGATGTGCCAGGGGCTTGTGCTTACACATCCTTTTCCCTGGAGAGGATGCCCTGGATTCCTCTCAGGGGACCGTGTCCTTTCCTCCCACCCCTCTGCACAGTACTGGGCTCACTCTAAATGCTGCCTCTGGGTATCTAGGCAGGGAGGGAAGGGAGAAAACTCGCTACAAGACAAACTGCAGTACAGCCATAACACTCCAGTGGTCAGCACAATGCTGGCGTGGGCTGCAGTCTCTCTTCCCCGCTCCAGAGCAGCAGCAACACAAACAACCAGGGACAGAGTCCCAGTTCCATTGTTTTCCAGCCTCTTAGGCCAGATCCTTTAGCACATATAAGGTCAGCAGCAAATCCCAATGTTTTTACTTGAGGCTCCAAATTCTTAACCTTTGTTCCCTACAGAGGCTGTAAACCAAACATATTAACAAAATCTCTATTTTCGTTCTTTCGCTGGTGCAAACAACAATCCAGGAGCCTTTTGTACTTGAATATCTGTGTATTGTACTACTTTTTTTTTTTTGAGGTATCCAACAAGTTTACATGCAAGGATTGAGTGGATTATATGTATTTAACATGTAAATATGGCTGAGTTGAAGATCTATTTAATTTTCTGGCTGTGGATGGTGTTCAGTGCTGTAGAATGGGCAGCTGTCTGCACATTCGTGTGTGTGTTGGTTTGGGTCTTCTAGCTGTTATTGTTTTGTTTCAGGTTTCCTTTAATTTGGGGAAGATTTGTATCTAATAACCCCCGAAGGTTCTATTTATTCAGAACAGAATGGCACTAGGGAACACCAGAAGCACACGGTATGCTGGGAGGCTGCCATGCTCGTGAGCTCCTGCGAAGATGTGGACTTGGAAGATGGCCACCACGATCTTTTTATTGGGTTTCAACAGTGATACCTGCAGTGTCTCGAAGGGAAAA
The DNA here is from genome assembly GCF_000710305.1 of Buceros rhinoceros silvestris. NCBI lineage: Eukaryota > Metazoa > Chordata > Aves > Bucerotiformes > Bucerotidae > Buceros > Buceros rhinoceros. The sequence goes on from NW_010396461.1 coordinate 25,268, forward strand.
GTCGCTCCTTATTGCTGTACAAGTTCCCTGGTGGGTTTCTGTGAGACTGGACCATTGCAATACACATTCTTCTGGAATACTTTCCTTCTCTCTTTCTTTGCCATCATCTGGTTTCATGAAGGTGAATTTTTGTTGGTCTCTGATGTCCTTTCCAAAACCCTTCCTCCCTTGAGGACTTGGGGCCCTGGGTCCAGGAGGATTTCCAGAGTGCTGAGTTCTGGTCAGGCACCTGTAAACACCTAATCCCAGAGCAAAGTCTCCCCTGTGTTTGTCAGGCAACGAGACCGGGCTAGGGCTTTGGTGCCAAAGCTCATCGGACTTTGCTTCAGCCCTGTGTTCTGGCAGCCTTGGGAAGGTGCTCTGTGAAGATCAGACGGTGACTCCAAATGGCTCCATGCACTCGGGGAATGCCCGTGCGATGCTGCGACTCGGCATGGTCTGTGCTCTCTGGGGGGAACATTGGAGAACTGGGCAGGACGCGCTGGCCAGCCGCAGTGCTAGGGTCAGATATGGAGATGAGCCCTTGCGGGCTGCCGGATGGTGCGGGGTTTGCTCTGGTTTTGTCAGTCTGAACTCACTTCATGGCTGACACCTTCTAACAACACTGGTTCAGAAGGGGAGCTGGCCACGGCAGGGCTTTGCTTGCAAGGAGATACCGTCCTGTGGACTTCATCCAGATGTCTGCAGGCCACTTCTGTCCCTGCATCTGCTCTGGGCAGAAAACCAGGTGCCCTGGCTGCCTCTGCAGAGTTGTTCTGCAGAGGAGATCAGCCAGGAACGAGATATGGCGCTCAGTTTAAAGTCCAGCTGTCTCTTAGGGCTGGGAGCAGCATGGCAGGCTGAGGACCTGCCCTCCCAAGCACCCTGCGCTGAGCAAGACAGACACCCGCAGCAGTGGCTGCTGGAAGGCGCCCGTCGGTGACAGTGACACACACGTGCACAGGGCCACCAGCAGCCAGGGGCCAGGTACTGGTTTCAAGATGCTGCTGAGACATGACACAATTTCTAAAGCAATTTTAGTCCTGCTCCCAGAGCGGCAGATCTCCCTGGCTACATCAGGGCTAAATTTGTCGCTCTTTCAGACACTGCCCTTTCCACACGCGGGCTGCTCATTTCTCACGCTTCCAGCACGCCTTTGTGCACAGCTGCCGTGGTCTGTTTGGCTCTTATTTCAGGTCCTGAACCTCCTCTCTGTGTTCGTGCCTCTGTGCCTGAGTTAATGCCTTGTTCCCGCAGGACTGGGACAGAGCGTAGCTACTTCCAGCTGCTGCCCGGTGCAGGACGTTGTGTATTGGGATGTAATGTGAGCGCTGTCAGGGCACCAGCGGAGAGTGGGGTTGTGGGTGTAAAGAGGGAATGCTGCTGTCCAGCTGGCCACTGTGGTCCACTCCCTGCCGGTTCTTCACTGCTACCATGCAGGAGTTAAGGACTGTGATAGTAAACCGTCACTGAAATGCTTACGCAGCCCCTGCCATACAAGCAGCTAAAGGAGTTTTACTTACACCTTTTCCCAGCTGAGTTTAGCTCCCCTAGAAGCAGCACTTCTTCCTGCTCTCCCTCTATCTGTCCCTCCTTTAGAAGGTGGTACAGCTTTGCTCAGCTGGTATACTTAATGCAGAGCAATTTATGTGTGTGTACAAGCCCTAAAATGTTTCCAAACCAGCTCCCATAGGCATCAGATAGTTCCAGTCCCACACCCAAGCTCCTCAGCACAGCCTGATTTCCCCGTTGTGTCACTGGTTTTGCTGGCCATTGGTTTTCCTCTGATGGTTCCCTATCCAGATGCCGACCAGGGCAGCTCCATAGCAGGTGGGAAGAGGGCTGTGTTTGTGAGCTCTGTTTGCAGACACCCGCCTTGTGACTGTGAAACCCCTCATTTTCTTGCTTTTCCTCCAGCACATTTCTCAGCAGAGTCAGGATTTAAAAACAGAGGTTTTACTTAAAGTGGCACTAGACCTCTCAGTGGGGCTTGCATTAAAATGGAAACCGTAGTACCTGTAAACACACAAAATACCCCTCAATTCCTGAAAAATGTATTAATCTCACAGCCAGGCTGCAGCAGAAATACGGTGTGACCCAGGTCATGCACACATGGAGGCCCGGAGCTCTGGAGCTGCCAGCAAGCCTGTGCACATCCCACCGCACAGCTTGGCCGCAGGATAGCTGCGTCTTTATTCAGAGGCAGATGAGAGGCATGAGATGACACTAGCTGCCAACAATTTACTCTCTGACAAATGATCTCTCCACCCTTCCACTCCCTCCAAGTGCTAAAAGCCCTGAATCAGGTGCCCCCGCTTCTGAAACCGTAGCCGGAAAACCAGGGCAGTTACTGAAACATCTCGGGCTGCCATTGTTCTCGCTGCTTTCTGATGTCTAAGCCACAGTTTCAAACTCCTTTTGCTATTTAAAAAAAGCGGAGCCTGTGACCTGCTCCTTTAACTTCAGGAGTCTGCAGAAAAAGCCCCTGTAGCTGAAGCTGTGGTGCAGCTGCAGCCAAGCAATGCTCCTGGCCAGCTCTTGCTCCTTCGCTGTGCACGGACTTGCTGATCCTTTTCTCGTACTCACAAAGACACTTGAGGTTTGGGAATTCCTTTGTGAACACTTTGTATGAACGTGTCTCTTCCTGTCGGCTGCGTGTGAGCGGCCACATGAAACCACAGGCTGAGGTCGGGGCAGGAGCTGCTGGGCAAACCTGCTCGGAAAGCCCAGCACCTCCCTTGCAGAGCCCTGAGGAGCTGAGGATGTGCAGGATTTGGTCTAGTCTGCGATGAGCAACTCCCTCACTGCCCTGTGGGTGGGGGAATCCACCAAAATATGTCACGCTCTCGCTCTGCTGAAACAACTGGCATTTCTGTCAGTCCTAGATAAGAGGGAGGTCACTGCTCCTCCGCTCTGCCCGCTGCCTCCCTGCCCCGACGCTCCGCGCCTGGCACAGTACCACCACCCCCAGAAATATCTGCAAAGTGTGAGGAGAAGGCGGTCTTGACTCAGAAGTGGACGAGCAGAAATGTCCACGGGAAGCTTTGCGCTGGCTTCGTTACGCAAAAATGAAGCAGAAATAAGAGCGACAGGGCTGCTCTGGGAAAGCGGATTGTGGCAGGAGCGGGGGGACACAGCCCTCTCCCGAGCAGGGACACCGGCAGCCGGTGGCACATGACGGTGAAGTATGGAGCTCCTGAGCATGCACCTGCCTGACTTTTTCATCCACTTGGCAAGAGAAGGTGTCAGATGTGGGAGCTACGTGCGAGGCGAAGCGGCGGGGTGGGATGGCACAGCTCCCACCTCCAGCACTGACACGCTCTTTGGTGAAGGGAAAACAGTCTCGTGGCCACCAGGAGGAAAAGGTCGTTTCTATTGTGGTGGCTGCTGCTATTGCAAAAGATGGTGAGCTGCTGGCTCCTCCCTCCGCGCTGAGACGCAGGCAAGATGACCTTGCCACGGAGGAACAGAAGAGGGCTTAAAAGGTCAGAGAATAAACCAAGCATTAAAATTGCAGCAAGTCCAGGCTGGTTTCCTTGGAGGACACTAGAGACACTGCTGCTTGACTGAGCGCAGCAGACACTCTCAGACCTGATCTCCTGATACCAGTAATAGTTTTCAATATTTCCTTTCGCTTCTGCAGTGGGCTGAAAACATCCATCTTCTGAAATATTTATCTCATCCACTCCGAATTATCTCATTCGCTCACAGCAGAGATCAAGAGTGTGAAATGCACCTGTAACCTGAGGGACCATCAGGCACCTTCGGTGACTTTTTGCAGGGGGAGATGCCTGATGTCACACTGACGTCCCCCAGCCCAAGCTCTGGAGGATCAGCCACCGATTATCCCAGAGAGGCAAAGGGCGCTCGCTGGCAGGGGTGACAGCCTTGTGTTACCTGCAGCGTAACGTGAGCACCAAACTCTCCTGGGAGAAACTCAGCACGAGTTTTTGGATACTGAGAGAGGTTTGCCCCATGTCCCCCAGTGCTACTGTGTGAGGGACAGCCAGGAGGCTACTTGTCACCTACGAACTGGGGCACTGGGAGTGCAGAGCATTGCCGACCTTCCTGCTTCTTGCAACACCTATGTCTGATTCCTTTCTGGATCAAATCTGGTATTACTACTTGCATCCAAATCACTCCTAAACTAGTTGTCTGCCCAGCAGCTTTCCCGCAGCCTCCTGTCAGTGCCGCGCCTGCCCTGTGAGTTCAGGAGAACCAATGGTCATCTCCGATGTAGCCTGACTATCTGCAGGCAGCAGGACCAGTTGGCTTTCTGCAAAAACCACGCACAGAGCCTTCAAGTGATGGCATCAGGAGAGGACACACAAGTCTTCCCAGCAGCAGTTTAGCAACTGTACGTTGATGGTGAAGTCCTTCAGCCCAGCCTCCACTGGCTGAGCTTCCTCATTCCTCCCAAGGGGCCTGAGCTGCACCCCTGTTGCAGCTTTGGCTTGTGGGAAGTGGCTGAGAACAAACCCGCTTCCCCAGGGAAGATGAGGTCTCCAAAGCAAGGGCATTGCTTAGAAACCTGACATGGGTACATACAGACTCCCCACATCCCAGCACAGAGCCTTGCCCCATCCGAACCTAATGGAGGGGCTAATGTCATCGAAAGGTGTTTTCAGTGTTACGGTTTCTGGCCAGAAACCAGCCCCCTAGGTCCAGTGAGCTCTTCAGGCCAGCTTTGAATCCCTGAGATACTGAGACAAACCAGACCGTTTTGTCCATTATTCAACTCGCAGACTTTCAGCACCATCACTCACTAACTGCCAGCACTGTACCCAGGAGCACTGGACATGCCTCGGGGAGAAATTAACTGCTCCTGCAGCTGCAAAGCCAAGGGAAAACACTATTTCCTCCAGATTTGTGTGACAAGGCTAGAAAACACAAAATCTGAAAAATTCAAACCAAGGAAGAAGTCAGCAGTGACCATCCAGGATTTAGCCATGTCCCTTACCCTGGGGACTTCACTCTGCATGAGGAACTAGGCAAGAAGAGCTAGAGCCCCCCCCGGGACAGGAGCTGGCAATCCTAGGGACCCCTTCCCTTCAGCAAACCTGCCTGCTGCCCTCCTCCGACCTTTCTCTGCTTTGCTCCACTCCGTGCCACAAGCCCCACGTGATGAAACCTCCCGATTCCTCTGGCTGTTCCCCCATTACCCACCCGCCGTGCCAAGGCTGCTGTGTTTCCACCTGCCACTGAGACCGCGGAGAGCACTTAGTGGATTATGGCTGGATAAACAGGCAAACTGAGCGTATGCGGACGCTTCAGCCTCCCCTGTGCTCAGCAGAGGGAGCAAGCTCTGCTGGGCAAATCTTCCAGGGCCTGATGCTGCAGTGCAGGCGTTCCTGGAGGCGGCTGCAGGGAGGGGGACTGGGGGAGGCAGAGATGATGGGGATCGATGGACCAAGCCACGGAGCTGCTGCGGCACATTGACCTGTGCTCACTGATCTGTTCAGGGGGCCCTGGGAGGAGCTGGCTGGAGGGCAGGCAAGGGTGGGACTCTGTGAGTCCTGAGTGCTTTTGAGACAGCAGAGAGGGCAGAGCTCTCTGGATCATGCTGTCAGCAACACGCGGCAGCCAAGATGTGTCTCAGAGGGGTAGGCGTGGACTGAGCCAAAGGAGAGGAGAAGCAGCCCGTCTCCCCGCAGGCTCTGTCCTCCAGGGCTCCTCCGGCAGCACACCAACTCCTACACAGTTGTACCAGCAGACACCTAATGGGCTGATTTCTCAGTCTTTAAAACTCGGTACTCATTCAACAGTTCTGCACACAAACAATGGAGACACAGGAACGTACACGAAAGTATTATATGAGACAGATCTTTATTAGAAGCTTCCAGCATATTTTATCTGCTCTCCTCCTCCACAAAACTCCTCCTACGGGATATACAGCTGCGATAGTCCGTAGAGAGCCTGTACATCTCTCGCTTGCTATTTACTGTGCGGTTGCACGGAGCACTCTCTTATCAGCAGTAACACAGGGTCTCACGTACAACCCCCCACGCATTAAAACTGCATGGTACTCTGCACCGCAAGGAAAGAGCTAAACCTCTCCCCTCTCGTTTCGTAAGACAAACATTGCCACAGACGGTTCCTATAAAGCTCGTAGGCAGACCCACACGGACATCCTGGGCAGATTCCCCCCAGTACCTTTGTGGGTCTGGTCCCTAAGTGCTTAACGAATTTCACATTCTTGCTGTTGTTAGATTGGGAGTGAAGAAAACCCCTCATGAATAATGCCCTTGAGCGATCAGGAAGACCCTAGAGATAGGGGAGAACCTGAGCCACTTACTCTCCATTTTCCACCCCACCTTCCATTCTGGGTCCCCTCGAGCCCTCCCCAGCCCCACAAGGTAACATGCTCAGCCACGGCACCTCCTCACTCAACGTCTCTTCCCAGCCAACACTGTCTCTAGGATGGAAAGCAGCAGAGAGACCAAGTCCTACATCTAGACCCTTCACCTGATGATCATCAGAGCCAAACATGTCCATATACCTTTCCCTCCTCTCCAACATGTTCCTGTCCTTGTCAGGGCTCTTTCCTGAGGCTTCCCTGAGCTCAGCCCCTTTCCCTCCTGCCCTTGCAGCC
>NW_010396461.1:31976-37255 GCF_000710305.1 Buceros rhinoceros silvestris
CCTCCTGCACAGCTTCCTGCAGGGCCCTTCCCGGCTGTCCCTTCCCCTGGCTCTGGCTGTGTGACACCTGCCTGTCCTCTGCCTGTGGCAGTGAGAGGTGTCCTTGCAGTGGGTGCTCCTCATCTGCAGGAACAGACACCGCATCCGTGGTCTGGTTCAGCCCACACACAACAGAAACCCTATCGCAGCCTCCTGACCTGTTAGACCGAGCTGTGACCTGGAGCGAAATCCAAGAGGATGAGTCCTCCTGCAGTGAGCCAAACTGGTCATGGGAGACCTGGGCCTTGCCAAGTGAGTGGCTCCTCCATCCCCGTTAGCTGCCTGCTAAACATAGACCGAGCTGTGACCTGGAGCGAAATCCAAGAGGATGAGTCCTCCTGCAGTGAGCCAAACTGGTCATGGGAGACCTGGGCCTTGCCAAGTGAGTGGCTCCTCCATCCCCGTTAGCTGCTGCCTAACCAGCCACATGCAGCCAGCACATGCTCAGCAAAGCGCCATGTTTGGACAGAGTCAGCTCTCCCCCAAAGCTCGCTCGCTCTTCCTTCACAGATAACCCAGCTCTTTCATAGGAACGAAGCACTTTCCCAGTTTCTCTTCTCTCTCCTCCCTCCCTCACCTCCTTTGCTAGCAAGTGACTTCAGCAGGGAGGACGGACACACCAGCAGCACCCTGGAACAGACACTGTGACCACTCCCAGGAGATAGCACAAGTATGCAAGAAGTGTGCAAGGAAAGAACCGAGCCAGCCCATGCTGGGCTCCTCTTCTGTCCAGTACAGATACAAACTGCCTACCGTATTGTCAATGACTGTCACTGGAAGGATCCTGCTTCCCGTGACATCCTGTCCTGTTTAGGGATGGGTCCAGAGAAGTCTTGGTGTTGGGATCCAGGCTCCTCACACTGCCCAAAACCGAAGTCCCCGGCCTCTGCCTCCACCATCCTCGCCTGTCCTCTGGAAGCACTTCTTGTGTGCGTTGAGACTAGATCCGGGGGTGTCCTTCTCTGACCTGCCTTCGGAAGTAGCGGATGGCAGAAAGTGTGCCAAAGCTTGCCAGGAACACTGGAAAAGAGCCCAACACATTTCCAGAGTCAGTCTGGGTGCTTCTTCCAAACCCAAAGAACTTTCTCCAAGCTCGGAGATCACAAATTACTTGGCTCACGCTGTTTCATGGGACGTAGGGGGGATCGCTGCCCTCCCTTTCTCAGACCCCTCCTGCCTTTGCTCTCCATCCTCACCACTCTGTGCCTGTTGCCAGTACATCCAGTCCTGAGCTCTACACAGCCTAATGCTATAGCCTGGACACATGGATCACACCACCATGTCACAAGAAATGGCTGTTTTTAAGGGAACACAACATCAATTTTGTGCATCTGGTAGAGATGGGTGATGGTTAGATATACCGGTTCGTGTGGAGATCTAATGGGTTTAATCTCAGATGAGAAGGTCACAGTAGGAAATGTCACCAGAGCTTCAGGAGAGTCCCTTCATTTTCTACTTCTGTTTGGACTGGGAAGATGCCAAGAAAAATATCATTTTGTGGGTTATCTGTGGATAATCTAATCGCAGTCAAAAGCAGAGGATACCCAAAGCCCAGCTTCAGAAAATGTAAAGATACAAAAAATAGCTAATGGAGATTATACACAGAATCAATCCGTACTTTCAGCTAATGTTTTTAGCTTGGCTTATAAGGGAGGTCCAATTCCCCTGATCTGTGCCCGAGCGCAACTGGGAACCCAAGCCTTTGGACTTGATTTTGGTTTACATGGTAGAGCCTGGGACATAGTCAGGGGAAATTCCACTTGTAGAGCCTCAAATGCCAGAAGGGAATTGTTAACCTGGGGTGTCAACCCGCCCCTCACCTCCCCTCCTCACCGGGGTGCATACTGCACGCTGGGTTATGCACTCTTGAGAACACGAGGCCCATATCCCGCTTTTCACACCCTCTCTGAGGCCACAGCTACCGTCTAATACTAAGAAGGCAAGGAGGAGCAGGCCAAAAGCTCCTTGTGATGACTGCGCTGAGCAACTTTAGCTAATGAGCTATTCTCAGCCCAGGGTGTCAGCTTCCTGTGTGACCTTAGTGGGGAACATTCCTCCCCCGGACAAGCAGCAGGAAGCCTTGGCCCCACGACTCACCCCATGGAGAGGTCTCTCCGGTGCCCACGGGCTGGACCCTGTGCTCGGCTGCTGTGGCATTTGCTGGCCCATGCCCTGCTCACCCAGCACCCTGCCACAGCTCAGCTAAGCTGTGCTGTCCGAGCTTCCCCTCTCCCCAGCAGGTATTCAAATGCTGTGGTTGGAGAGGAGAGGAACTGGCAGAGCTCAGATGATTTGCAGGACTCAGTGCACCAGGACAATACTTCAGCTACGCTGTATTGAAAAGTAAGATTATACCTTTACAGCACGTTAAAAACACGTGTGCATTTGTTGCAGCTGAGGTGAAGGAGCATAAACCTGCAGACTCGAGGTCCTGATTCAGCTTCCATCAGGGATCCTAAAGAAGCCTCTCTTCCCCTGACACACTGCTACTGGTCCCTGTCAGAAGCTGGGTGGAACGGGGCCAAAGCTGGGAATAGACTTGTCCTACAGCTCACGTAAGTCAGCAGTCACTTGGTGTGGGGAAGGGAAGAGGAGTCAGGGCTGTCATTTCTACAGGAGTGAGAAGGTGTTAGACGGTAAGAGGATGCGTTGGAGAAGCAGGAAAATGGCTGTGTTTTCCCACAGGCATCGTCAGGTGGGATTGCATCCCTGCCTTTCTCCCTGCCGGGTCTTCCACACGGTCCTTCCCACCCCTCTCCCACCAGTCAGGGCACTGTACGTACTGGTCTTCCAGGCGTCCGGAGCCTGCAGGTCTGAGGTCTTCACTGCCCAGGACGCGAAGGCACAGAAGAAGAGGCACATGTCTTTGTGGGTCAGCGCCAGCGGACTCTCGGGCCTCCCTGTGAGAAGAAGAGCAGGAGGCTTGGGGTTCTAGCACACCTCCGCTGCCACCGCCAGCTCCAGTCCCACCTGGGCAGGGAGACCCTCGCCCTCCCAGAGACATACACCTTTGTCACACATTTTCTCTCCCAGAAGACCTTTCCTCACCATCAGTCAAGTCAAACATGTCACTTTAGGACTCAAGCATGTTTCCTGAGGGGCACATTTTCAACCCCGGTTTTACACTTTGTTAAGAGCCCAAGGCAAGTATTTGTCCGTGCTCCCCATGGGCTTGGGGGGCACGGCCAGCAGACAGGCTGTCCCCAGGAGCTCTGCCTGCCCCACCACCGCCCTGCGCATCTTCCCAGCAGCCCTGTGTGGTGGCTGGAAGCGGGTCTGGGGAGACCATTTAGGAGAGAGCAATTTCTGGGCTGCACTGGGCTGCAGGTGTGTCCCTCAGGGCAAGGTCCCCTTCCCCGAGAGGCACACAAGGACAAGACGCATGTCGCCAGTGCTCAGCATCTCTGCGGATCCCACCTCACTGCTGCCACCGTCTAGGTGCAGGGAGGGAGACAGCCCTGGGTGCTCTGCTGGAGTTCCAGTCTGGCCCAACTTAACCGGCCCCCACGATTGCTCCTGTGTTTATTTGATCAGGCTTTTAATTAAAGCTGGCTTATTAATTAGCTATGACCACAGCAAAGGGGTTTTTCTCTGTGCAAACAGACTGGAAGCTTTATTTTGAGGCGCCCTTCGGGATGAGCCATTCACTGTTTGGTTTTAATATTAACCATGAGGCACTGTGGCTGTAAGCACCACGTAAGCTTTAAGACAAACACGCTGGCTGTCCTGCTGGGTCAGACTTGCTCTCCCTTTACTCCCGTTTCTTTTACCTGCCTCCAGGAACAGTCAATGCTCAGACCTCTGAGCTTTCTGGAGAGTGTTTTTCAAATTAGCGTGTGTCTTAAAGTCCCCCTCACCTCCTTCAGCTGGAAGCCTTGGACACGTTCCACGCTGCGCACATGTTTTCCCTCACCACTATCGGATGAATTAACATCCCAGCCTTAACAGGGCACTGGCTCAGCAGCCACTGCCTTAACTCAGGGGCATGAGATCTTTGGTGCAGAAGGATTTTGCTGCTCTGCCTCCCTCATCAGAAATACAGGTGAGTGGTTCTGCAGGCAGCTGGGTGGCACTGGGGTGAGGGATTCCTATCTCTGCCAGACCTTGCAGTAACACCAGCCACGTTTAACACAGCTAGTTGTTTTGGTAGGTTCACCTTGGCCAGAGGGCAAAAGAACATCCACAGTAAGTTATTCCCATTCGGGACGCAACTGAATCAGCTTGGAGAGGGACTTCAGGCCAGCCTGAGTTCCAGCCTGTTGCATCCATGCTGTGAGGACCACCTCTGCCCTAGGGCTGGAGTTTGTGGGGACCACAGCAAGAAGATGCCCAGACTGCTTGTCTGTGCCTCCTGCAACACTGGGAGCCAGCCTGCGGGACTGCCCGCAGCACTCGGCCTGGGGACAGCGTGAGCATCACAAGCAGAGCCAATGCCACGCAGATGGCGTGGTGGTGGCTTTAGCCACACTTCCCCTGCTAAAGGCCAGGGCTGCCATGTGGCGAGGTTAACGTGCCAGGAACGTGAATTCAGAGCAGCTACACCCGGCAGAGCCCACCAAAATGCTCCTGTCAGTAAGGTGGCTTTAACGCTGCTGCGGATGGTGTGGGGATGGCGGTGGCAGGACCAGAGCTGGCTGCCAGCCTTCCCAAGGGCGGTGGGAAGGGGAGACCACTACACACAGCGGCAAGATGGGGCTGTCAGGGGGTAACAGGGCTTTACCTCTCAGTGCAAGGGCCATGTCCAAACCTTCTGGCTGCGTCTGGCTGCTTCCCAGCGGAGCCAGTGGGACGAGGGAGAGCTTCTCTCCAGATCCTCTCCGCAGGAGAGCTTGGGGGGCTGGGGCTTGACTTCTGACGAGATGCCTTTGCAGGAGGGACTTCAAAGCCCCCACAGCTTTCTTCACCTCAAAGGCTGGAGGCATTGAGAAAATCCCTCTCCAGCCCACTCTGTTCCTAGGTCCATCTGGAAAGAAGTGTTCGTACACCTCAGGGACCGAGATGACCAGGGAGCCTGTGACTGGAGTCGAGTCGGGATCCTCATTTTGCAGCTGAGTGTGGTCCAAGCTGCTGAACTTCTTTTTCTTCTTGTCTTTACCCTTGACTTTTTTCCTGTTTCCTTCTGGTTCATTGAAAAAATATTCATAGAGTTCAGGCAAGGATATTTCCCTTTCCAAGGGTGTTTTCTCCCCCTCCACTGAGTTCTCTATTCCTTCTTCTTCCTCTTGGGAGTCACAGAACAA
>NW_010396461.1:37623-38458 GCF_000710305.1 Buceros rhinoceros silvestris
CGAGGGTGTCTGCCCTTGCACAGGCCCCGGCTGCAAAGCAAGGAGGGTCCAGCTCCCTGGGGGTCTCAGCTGCAGGCTCTCCATGGGCTCCTTCAGAAACACCCCCTCCAGAGGCCACCATGCTCTTGGGATGGAGAGGCTTCTGCGGTGCCTCCTGGCATGCCTGTCCCGGAGGAACCGCAGCTTCGCTGGCAGGGAGCACTGGCATGTTGTCACGTACGCCCAAGCCACCAGCCTGCCCTGGCTTTGCATGCTTGGTGGCCTTCGCCTTCCCCAGGGGCTGTAGCCCCGGCTCCTTCACCTTCAGCTTCAGGGGAGTGCTCGCAGCTGGGTTGCCCTCATCCAAGCTAGGGCCGGGCACCAACTGTTTGCTCTCTCCTACCTCCTCGCTCCCCACCTTCACCAGAGCTGGCTTGGCCGCCTTCTCCTTCCCTTTGCTCTTCCGTGAGGTCAACGGTGAGCTTAAAGGTGTCTTCACGGCTACGCCAGTCCCCGGTGCCACAGCCCCCACAGGCTCCCTGTCCCCCTGGGCTGCCTCAGCCGTGCTGGCTCCACGCTGTTTGCGGCTCTTTCTTGGCTGACCCAGCACCTTGCGCCTCACCACGTCCGGGGATCCAGCTGGAGAGCTCTGCTCGCCCCCCACTCGCTCCCAGCTTGCCTCCTCCCGTGCTGGGGAGCTGGGTGTTCTGGGCACAGTCTCCAGGGCTGGGCTCAGGGGGTGGTCACGGGGGGGTCCCTGTAGCCCAGGCTCCAAGCAGGAAGCGCTGTTAGGACTTTTCTTTGCCGAAGCCTTTGGGGAGGCAGCCAGTGCCGGCGTCGGGCCCTGCACTGGAGC
>NW_010396461.1:38557-39010 GCF_000710305.1 Buceros rhinoceros silvestris
TGGTGCTTTTCTTTTCAGAAGCTTGTGGTGGGCCAGCCAGTGCCGGCGTCGTGCCCTGCACTGGAGTCTGTGGCCGTGCTGTCGCCAGGCTGCCAAGGGGCTGTTCCCCTCCTGCGTCCTTTCTGTGTTCAGGGGTGCTTGTTCCAGCGGGGTGGCAGGGAGGCTCCATGGCCTGACGGCTGCTGGCAGCTCCTTTCTCCGGTGCTGGCTGCAGTGTTGCTCCTTCACATGCTGTGTCCTGCCCTGGGCTGCTCTCGACTGTGCCACCAGCTGGGTTGGCAAGGGCGGCTGCGGGGGGACAGGGGGGCTGCCTCCCCTGTACGCTGGGCATTGGAGCAGATGAAGGGCAGCCGGGCTTGTCACTCTTGCACAGAAACCTGCCGACCGAGCCCAGGTCCGCTTCGTCCTCGCTGCCCGAGAGAAGCTCTGGCAGAGAGAGGCGGCCACCGGGGG
>NW_010396462.1:0-11241 GCF_000710305.1 Buceros rhinoceros silvestris
GCCAAGCACGCCGGGCCGGAACGTGGCGTCCAGAGGCCAGCCCTGGAGGCCACAAAAATACATGCAGCATATAAATAAATTTATTGGGTGGGTGCCTTGCCCAGCGGGGTGGAGTGCACAGCGGTCGGTGGTGGTTGTGGGTGAGGCTCAGTGGCCTGACATCCTCGTCCCCGATTGACACACGGGAGACGGTAACCTTGGGACTGCCTTTACCTTCCCCGCGTGTTGCCAGGAAGTTTCCAATGGGACATGTGCTCCCTCCATAAAGGTGGATGTGGAAGGTGCCACGGCGGGATGCCCCACCGCCTTGTTTCCCTGGGCGCTTTTTGTGCGCGCTGTCGATAAACTGTCCCAGACCGCAGTTCCTGCTCCTTGTTCTTGATGCTGATCTGGTGTGTTTTGCTCCTTTCTGTTTTTCCAGAATCAGAAGAGCAAGGAGAGTAATCAGGTCATCCTGCCCACGAAAGAGGACACCTTCTCAGGTGAGCACAGCCGTGGATCTGCCCACTCACCGTGAGCTGCGGGAGTTCACAGCTCTGCGAGTCATGTGGGTTTGTTCTCTATCGCTCGGTTTAAACAAAAATAAATCACTTCCATGATTTCAATTAAAAAAGTCCATTAAACATTCTAATAGTCTCTCTATGGTGGTAATTTAACATTATATTCATTCGCATCCGAAATGCTTCCCTGTGCGTGCTGAATATACAAATATGTATTCACTATTTTTTCCGGATTCTGATATTAAGCTTGGTTTGCGGTTTCTTGCTGGCCAAAGTGTTTCAAGCGCTGCGTTTTGTTTGGATTTCAGATAAGAGCAAGGAGCATAATTTCTTCATCACAGATTCAGAGCCTTCGGGAGGAGACTTCTGGAGAGAGATAGCAGGTAGGCTCAGAAGAAGGTAGAGGATAAAGAGAAAGAGACTTAAAATCATAATCAAATGTCTGAATATTTAGTACAAGGGTAAAGATGAAAACAATTCCAAGCAAATATAACTGAGAAATATGCAAATAGGTGGAAAGCAGTGACATTAATAGGAATACGATTATTAATTGCTGGGCATATTTCAGCAGAAATTTCAGAAATGTATCAGGTTACACAATGAAAGAGGCTGGAAAAGCATAAAATGACAATAATTGAAATGTTCTCTTTGAAACCTTCCATTAAAAAGGATCACAGCTTATTGCTTTTAATATCTGTCAGAAAGACATTAAAGGTGTTTTATGACATCTATGCCAACATTTATATTATCTCCATGATAATGATCTCTACACAAAATGTATAATACATTTACAAAAATTACATTATACAAATTAAATGAAACCACCTTTTACTGATTGCTAAATGTCTCCAAGGGGTTTGGGAAAGACGTGATTAGAAGTTTTGATACTAAGTTGTCTATTGCAGTGTCTTAAGGAGAGGTTTTTGTTTCTTGGGAAAAAGGAATCTAATTTTCCATTTATGTAATGCAAACTGCCTTGGCTTTGACTATTCACGGTTAATTGACTGTCAAACGAGGTTGTTATCCTCAGGCAATGTCTGCAAATTTGCCTGTCAAATGAGACAGAGAGAGCAAGCGGGGAGAGAGAGGGAGAGAGAGAGTTGTACAAGGAGTGGAAATGAAGAAATGGGATCTTACAGAAATCTTATATAATAGCAGAGAACAATTGAAAGATCGCGAACGTCTGCAGATGTATCCCATTCCAAAGGGCGTTTTTTCGGAAATACTTAATATCAAGACCCGCTTTAGCAGTGGTGTGTTGGGAATAAACGAATCAGTGTTGCAGGGTTTTTTGCAAATTTTGTGGTTGAGGGATCGGGGTTGTGGACCAATGGATAGCACCTAATTATCTTCTGTACTTCCAAATAATTACCACTGAGAGCACAGCAGTGGTACGAGCTGAAGTAAACCTTAAGAACACCAGGATTTTTAGGAATGGAGTGCAATGTGCACAGTCTGCGTCCTGCACTGTGGCCCATTTATTTTGGAAAAAATCTATATTTTTAGCCTTTTAGAAAATTACTCTATCCATGCTCATTTTAAACAGTGAATTGTGGTGATGTTTTGCTTTCCACTTACACGTTGTAGCTCCTCTCTCTCTCTGGAACTCCAAATTTAGTGGTTTTCATTGACACTGTGGGTCCGTGGTAGCTATATCTTTATCTTTATGGTAAATTTAAATGTAAATTTTGGTTTTCAAAAACGTGTGTTTCGACTCTATGGAGAGTTTTGAGGATATTGAGTAAGTAAACTGAGGGCAGCACCTGGATGGCTGAAGGTCTCAGGGCTGCGTCTGAGAGATGAACTAAATGTTAGGAATCGGGCTTGTTTCTGAAGACGATTTCCGAGCGCTCTCTCAGCAAGAGCCATCCCGTCACCTGCAGAGGGGTTCGTATCGGTATAGGTCTGGGTAGGGTTGGGCCTTCTTCACCTTGCCCAGGGTTAGTGGGTGGTACTTGCAGTGCTTTTCTGCTGGTTGTCAAACTTGTCTGTTCCGCAGAGTATTCTGGTTCTGTGGTTTTCTTTAAGGTACTTAGTGAGTTACTTGAAGCTCTACCTTCCTAATAAGATTAGGAAAGATGAAATGGTCCTGAAAATTCCTCTTTATGCGAGATGGACTTGTATCTATTAACTAAACCTGGTAAAGGGAGTCTTAAAACAAAAGCAGTATTTTCTGTGCCAGAGAAGGTCGTTTGTAAGTGCATATGTTTGCTTCTTGTCCTCAATGAACTTAAAAATTCAGAACAAGCAGAGCTCTTTCCGAGGCTGAAATAGATACAGGCTTGAAGGTCCTGTAGCTCTTTGTCCTGCCAGTAAACTGTCGGTGAAAATCCCCCTTCCTTTTCTGCCAGACAGTGCTCGGAAAAAGCATTATTCAAAATCCCATGTCCGTTTTGAAAGGTAACGGTCTTAGGTAAGGGGTCCATTTTGGGGGGAAGGCTGTGGTTTGCTATCCCAACCCTCCTTCACTAGCTGGAGTCGAAGGGTGGAAGAGCTCCCTGTGTCTGGCACACCACGACATCGCGAGGCTGCCTTCAAAATACTGCGTGTTTCCTAAAGAGAAGTTGAGTTCTGTGAGCTGTTCCCCAACCAATCTGATTTTTTCATCTGTTCTAATGAAAAAAAGGAGCTCTAAAATTGGATGTTAGTAACAGATATTTCTCAAATCTCCTTACAATTTCCCCATTTTTGATTTTTGATGTGTAAAAAATGGTTTGGCTGGCATTTCAAGGAAATTCAGGCTGCAGACGGTGAGCCAGGTTCTTCTTTCTTTTAAATATGCATCTTAAATATATATCCAGAATAATAACTCTGCAAACCTTGGTGCGAATGCTGAAGATTTACAGTACTTCATCGAGGGTTGAAAACAGCCCGGCGTTGATCACATACAGCAGACTGGATGGTTGTGTAGTCTTCACGGGGATGAGTGGTAAAGCGTTGGATCCGGACGTTAACTGGCATTAAATTTTATTACGGAAGGTGTCTGCAAAAAATCAAAGATGTTAAAAGTTGAAATGGGGTACGACAAGGCGAAGTTTCAGGTACAGGACCCAGCACTGCATATCAATAGATAAGATAGTGTATAAATACATGGACCTGCACGACAGACAAAACTGCAAGCAGACTGTACGATTGGGTCCTTCTTTACCATTCCTGTCTCTTTTCTGATACAACTGAAGAGCTCAGGAGCTCCCTCTGAATTATTAAAAGAGGGCAGAATTGCTGAATTTCTTTGTTTTATGCAAGTCTCACAATATTCAGTGTGTTGATTTTTTTTTTTTTAAGCCCCATATTCTGGAATCTGGTGAGAATATTACCTTTGAAATCAAGAATTAGAATTTTTCTATCTCTTGTGTTTCTAGGATAAAGTTATGAAATGCCTCCCAGAAGTACGCATAAAGTTCAAACCCAAAGCCATCTGATTTGTTCTCTCTCTTAAACAGTTTGTAAGTGGCTTGCAGTTTAAGAACGTTTGGAGATCCTGAAACTCTTTTCGCCTCTATCCGTTCGTACTTCAGCGCAGGTGGTTTTTAGTCAGATGTTTGTGTTTTAAACCTTAAATGGAGGTAACAAACAAGGCTTTATCTGGGCAAAAAAAAAATAAAACCCTCATTTGTTTTAAAGTGAAGCCACTTTCAGGGAAAATTAATATTTGAAGCTCCAGATTTTGTAGACACATATATCAGCCCCAGTACAGAAAAGCACGCAGAAGTTGTTTATTGAGATTTCTAAAGTAGGCATATTTTCCCAAGTCCTGATTATCCTGTTGATTATTGCCCCGAAAAGCAGCATGAATATGCACGACGTACGAATATTTTCAGTCGGGGTAAGACGTACACAAGGACTGTGCGTGTCTTAAAGCGAGTAGTTAATTTCAAATACAGATGGAGCCTTTGGAGCTGTGAAAGACTGCCGGTTCACATCTGCCTGCGTTTTTAAAATGGATATAGATATATTTATAGCCAGAAGATACCGACATCTTCACTGCCGCAGCCCGTGTCTGCAGACAGCTCCGGATAAAAAGACCTCTGGTCGTTTAAGCTTTGGTAGACTATTGATGCTGAGGGCTTCGTGGTGGTAGAGTTCACCTGGTAGGAGTGAGCTGCAGAGCTGGTGGACAGACATGGTGCGCTCTGCAGTACCGAAGGGCCGAGGTGGAGGTGCGGGCGAGTCTGTGATTTTGGTTGATGCGGTAGAGTACGAGTCAAGGACAAGGCACAGGGCTGAGATTCGGGAGAGCCGAGTTATGTTGCTGGTCCATCGAAGCTCTGTGCTCGGCAAATCGGTTGCTTGTTGATGTAGCTGAGTTGTCTGTGTGGACATTTTTAGCTGCTGTTTGGGAGGCGCTTTGAAAGTTTCCTGAGGAAGGATTGCAGAAGATTGGTGTAGGTGGCACAGCATGAAGAGGTACCTGGCTCTGTGTGGTTCAGTTTTGTACAATGAGGACAATGTGTGTTTATTTTGGGGAGAATGAATTCAGGATTTTTTTTTCATTTCTTGCGTTAAAATTTTAAGTGCTCCAGTGGGTGTAGAGGTAATAGAACGGTGGCGTCACTAGAGCTGAGGTTGTGTCAAAACCTCTGGTTTTCACAGTACAGAGTAGTTAGAGGTGTGTCTACCCACAGACATCGTTTCTGCTTTTCCCCATGGGTGGATGCTCACGTTTCAGGTCAAGAAAGCCGTTTGTGTAAAATACAACCTGTACACCTTTACTCCAGAATAACGATATCTGTGCATCTGCGCTAACCGAGAAGAACAGAGGTACCAAAAGCTTTATCTGTGGAAGTTTAACGGGTTGAGAATACCTCATTCCGCTTTTCCCCCCTAGTCAAGAGGTGGTTGAGGTATAGTTTTATTTTTCTTTTCCCTGAATAAACTGGAAAAGGCCTCTCTTGAAGAAAGCCTAGGTGTCCGTACTGAGGGCTGCGCAGCTTTCAGTGCTGCTGTTTTAAATGCTGCTACAAGTTTGTGTGTAGACAAGGCCCAAGAGAGTTATGGCGGAGCTATTAGGAGGGGAAGTGATTTTTCCTTAGACTGATTAAAATTCTTTGGGCTTTCTGTTTGTTTGTTTTTAAACACCTATTTAGCTTTTAATTAACATTTAAGAGAAAGGAAGCTGGTTAAATATTCAATACCTCCTCCCTTTCAATTAAGGTAGAAGAGTACACAACGCATGATGAGGCCTCTGGGAAGTATGGAAAAACAGAGAAGAGCAGGCTCCTGATTATCATTTTCAGGGGGACTGGAAAGGTGAAACCCATCTGATTATTATTGCCGTTAACAATATAATGTCAAGGCTTTTTTTTTGAACATCAGACGGCTGTTTGAAATTGCAATTTATCCTTTAAAACTGTATATCCTGGGTTTTGCTGTTAAATACGTTCAATTTTCCCATCCTGCTCCTTACTTTTTTGGGGGCAAGGACGGGGGATTTTCTCATAAGCCTTTTCAGTATCTTAGTAAGGAGGCTGCATATGCTGTGGAAATTATTCTTCAAGCTACACGCCCTTGTTTTCATTTTGATGCGGTTCTTTCACTCCTGGTGAGTCAGCAGCCTCAAACTGTGCAGCCCTGAAAGCTCAACCGCACAAGTGGGAAAGGGCGATGTTGCCGCCATGGTCTGTGCTAGGATCCAGTCTCTTCCACTTTTTCTTCTTCCCCCTTGAAAAATCCATTTACCTTCAGTCTGTGAGTCTGTGACCACTCAAAATTGCACGTAAAACATTAGAAAAGAATGCCTCAGCGAAAAGAAATTGATTGGAAAATATACTAGTATTTATAATTCAATAAATACTCTACCTGAAGTTGAATTCCTTGTTTAAATTTTGTGCACTCTGGTTTATCTAATAAAATACTTCTTTTGTCAGCAATCCTGTTCAAAACAGAATTATGTTAACTAAAAAAAAAAGATGATTTTACATTATGGAAACACGTCAAACCCCTGCCAAAAAGGGGTGTATTTTTAAGCTTGCTGTTTCTTTTAGTGTGGTGAGACGACTTAGCTGCGCAAAACACTTTGTTTATACCAAATATTAAACAAAAATGAATTTTTTTAATCATTGTGTTACGTAAACAGATTTTTAAAATGGAATTGCTGGCACCAGGTACCAGTTGGGTAAAGGATATGCCTGAGTGAGTGGTTGCTTTTTTTTTTTTTAAGGAATAAGGAGATAGCAGATGCTAAAATGCATAGCTATTCGATATGTTTCGTGTACGGTGACTTCAGGGCTTACCGGATGTAAGAATGCATTGATTTTTAAAAACAGAAACAAATGTTTTGCAGAAAGATTTCTGACCCCATATAGAATGAGAGTGTACAGTTAAACTTCAAAATTAGCTTGTTCTGATGCTCTACTGTCAAATGCAGGGTGACAGTATAGATGTTTAAGGAGCTGCTCTCTTACCTGTTGTGGGGTGACTTATTCAGTGCTATGGCTTTTTATTTTCAAAAAACCCAACGTATTTCCTTCATGATTCTTTCTTCCAAACGCATAAGCACATGAGTAGCTTTATGTGTATGTCTGTGTTGTGATTACTCATCAGTAGAGTTAATGATGTGTGTTTACTAGCTGGACTAAAACAAGAATTAGCCCAATGAGTTCAATAATTGGTTATTTACCAAATATTTTCTTAATTATTGAGAGTCCGTTCCTTCTTCAGCTGTAAATAACAGGAAATCTCTCATTAATTTCTGCTAAAGTGGTATTTTTTCTTTTAAAAACATTTTTTCCCCTAGCTTTTAATTTCAAAACCCTATTCATAGAAATTAGAGGGGAATTTCGCAGCTTCGGAGGACAGTGAAAATAACATCTTCTGACAGAAGGTTCATATTTAAGTCAAACTGTCATCCAGATGATTTTAACACCTTGAATTGAAGGTGAAGATTTGGGTTTTTTTATTTGTCAAGCAAAAAGGCTGAAAGAAGTGGCATGCATATATCTGGAAACAGTCAAATGCACTTATCCAGAAAATTCTGTACTAGAATATGATTAAAAGTTTCATGAGCGACCTAAGACAGAAGTCTCGGAATTGGATGACCTCAGAGGTGTATCCCTCAGATGCAAATACCACTAATGTCAATTTTATCTCAGCTGGATGTAAATTATATCCAGTTACAACAAGCCCATGACATAGAGCTCTGGAAGATGATGAAGTTAAAGCACTGATGAAGGCAGGGAGGCTGGTGCGGAAAGGATTTTGCCTGTGGATTTGGGAACAGGGCCCTGCCCAGCTAGACAGGATGGACTTCCCGTTGAGAGGAGGGGAGATGAGACTGTAGAGAAGACTCCGACCCTTTCTCGGCTCGTTCCTAGTCATTCTGCAGTAAGAGCATCTTCTAGAGGGGTTAGGGGGAAAGCAGGCGTCGGCTCGACATGCAAGAGGAGCTCTCCCAGTGAAGAGGAGGCGCTGGATCTTGCCTGCGGGAGGACATGTGCGTAGATACTTTACTGAACTAGAAGCAAATTCAAGTCCTGCGAACACTTGTGCTACACGTAGATTAATCTCATTCTTACTCTTTCTGTATATTTTTTCTTTTTTTCCCCCAGATTTTCTGAAGGAGTTGCGTCATAAGGACAGCACCGATAAAAAGCAGTATCAGTAAATCAATAACTTTTTTCTTCTGCTTTTTTAAGGTGAACACACACAAGAAACCAATTCACCTCATTCTCTGAAGAAGGATGTGGAAAATATGGGGAAAGGTAAAATAAATAAGAGCCTCTTACGTTATAAAACTGCTCTTTGTTTTAATAGAATATGAGGATAATAGGGGGCACTTTTGTTCTGCACCATATTTTAAGCTTGTCAAGTAACATATGAATAATATATGGACCTTTGGGTGGATATAATTGAGATTAATGCATATATATCAATCAATACATGACACTGTAATATAATACTTTAAAATAATATATTACATTGATTTATATTCATGGCTTTCTGCACAAAATCTATTGTAGGTCTATGCAACACTTTTTTTTATATATAGCTGCTAAAATATTTTGTCTTAACGTAATGAATTGCTCTGCAACTGTTCTTTCAAGAATTATTTATACAGATTAGCAAAACCACTTTTCTTTTCTCTTTGTTAGAGGAACTCCAGAAGGTTTTGTTTGAACAGATCGACTTACGAAGGAGACTAGAACAGGAGTTCCAGGTGTTGAAAGGAAATGCGTCTTTCCCAGTCTTCAGTAAGACACATATCTATGGTTTTGGTGTTACTTGGGGGTGGGTGGTTATTGTCGGGTTGTTAAAACGAGACAGGTCTGTTCTCAGTTATGTTGCCAGGATCCTTGGCATGGTTCTGCTGTGGCTTTTCAGACCCAGGCAGGTCTTTTGTAGGGAGAATCTGAAGATGCATGTCTGTTGTGGTGTGTGTTTTGCTGGTTTTGATACTGTTGAATGCAGCGAGCAGAGAGAAACACGTCTAGGGCTTCTTGGGGTACAGCAATGTTATCACTCTTAGCCAGCTTCTCAGAGGCCTTTGAAGACAGGGTGCTTCATAGTAATCTTTAGGTGGTTCTAGGTGATGGAGGAGAATTGATTTGGCCTGTGTTTAAGGAGTAGAAAGACCTGTTTGGATTCTTCTGCTTGAGATAGGCTGTTTGGGGTGGGCCTTTCACCATGGCTGTTGAGCAGGGTGCTGCTCTCCAGGAGTGATGGAACTTGCTGGGCATTGTGTTAAATAAAAGAAAACAAAATGGGCACTTGGTAGGGTTTTCATGAAGCTGCCAGAAAGTCGAACTGCATGCACAGGAATATGTAAAAAGACCTATTGATTGAGGCCTTTTGAATTACGCTGGCAGCAACAGGGGAAACCGTGCTTCCAGGCGAAATCCCACGTACATCAGGATGAGGTAGAGATGTAGTTCATCTCTAGCATGCAGTGGATGTAGTATTACAGAGCTTGAGTGCGTGTGGGTGCGTCACTGCCTGATGGCAGCATGCAGAGATTGTCGTGCAGGCTTTCCCATGCTGGCTGTTACAGCTCTGCAGCTCAGTATTAAAGGCAATCTAAATAAAAAAGTGTGTTTAAGCCCACCTTTTGCTGCTTCCTGAAGTCTGAAGGAGGTCTGACAGTATCTCCTTTCAATATTTTACTAATCTTGATGTTGTGAGTTCGTTTTTAAACTCTGCTTTTTATCCTCGTTATGCTGTGAGACTGTGTGTGGCTGGAGCACTGTGGAGTTGCTTGACTCACAGCAAGCCAAGAAGATACCTTAAAACCTTTCCCGAATGGTTGTCAGGCTCTTCTGCCATTTGATAACCTCTCTTAACTCCTGCAAGACTGAAATGTCTGATCAGCAAAATGCCCTCGTTTCGGTTTTTCATAGTTTCTTGAAGAGCTCAGAAACTCTCTGTTTTACTAGTTCCTTCATAAAAACTCCAAGGGCAGAAGCCCGGTAGTGCCAGTATGCCCGAGGTAAGTCAGACCACCCAAACCCACTGCTGCAAGCTGAGGAATGTTGCATCTCCCTGGATCACCAGAATTGGTGGGAACACAGACAGCATTTTCCTATTATTTAAAGAAAATACATTTCCCCCCTTTCTGTAGCATCAGATAGAGAAGATTCAGGCAAGAAAGGAAGTGTGAGGGCTCTGAGAATTACTCCATCTTTAGCCCAAATATCGAAAGATGTTGACAGCTTCATAAATAAAGGAGAAGAGCTGCCTGAGGTGATACAGATATTAATGAAAGGAGGATAACCTCATCCTTCAGTATAAATTCAGTCATTACTTGGGTTTGGGAGTGAGGTAATTTTCAAATAATTTGTCTAGATCAAAACACTGATGTGTGTGGTATTGGCGAAATGGCATCTTGGAGTTTTGCCATTCAGGTCACTCATTTATCCTTTTGTTCTTCTACAGTAAAATTAATGCTCTGTCATTGCCATGTAAATAAATACTGCAATTAAACCACATGAAATACAATTCAAATAGAAGAAAAGAACACGTACGGCCAACCAAGGAAGTGGCGACTGTGTATACCAGCTTGAAGAATACGTGGTTGCAGTGTACCACAAAGTAGTGGTCAATTTTCTTCAGGATTAAAATAGAAAACAGACAATGTGCTATAAACAATATATACAAGTGACCGTAAAACCTATTTACAGATTTAGATTTACCAAAAAACCACCCCTCCTCCGCGAATAATAAACCAAGAAAAAGGTCTTTGTAAAGTAAATAAGTGTAAAATCCAAGTTAAGTGTGTTTTGTCCTCTAGAGCAGTCTGCTTTCTAGCAAAAAAGATGGAGTCTGTTCCAGGCTCTCGCTGCCAGACAGGGCTGCTGCTTTGGGTCAGGTATTAGAAGCTATTTTTCTTTGCCAGGTTTTCCAGGTTACTAACTGCTTGTGGTAGTATTGGATAGGCAAGAGCTAAGGGGAGAAGTCTTTGGAGATCCAACTGAAGGACAACTGAGGTAAAATTAAAATTGTATTGATGGATTTATGATGGCTTGGAGACAGCTGAGGCTGTCAGGAGGAGAGAAGAGCAGGCAGGTAACAGTAGCAGACTGCAGCATCAGGCTGAGCGGCCATGGGGACCAGATCTCCGTCCCATCCCTGAAGCTGCTGAGCGCAGGAACGCACTGCTGGGGTAGTTCTCATGCGCAGGGGTGATGTTGGTTCTCTCTGTGCCTTGCACTGTCTGTGGATAAATAGGAAGCCTTTGGCTATTAAGTCTTGTCGACCTTTTTTAAAAAAAGAGAAAATTCCTCCCTCTTTCAGCAGGAAGGCAATGCGC
>NW_010396462.1:11339-15215 GCF_000710305.1 Buceros rhinoceros silvestris
GAGATGTGGAAGGTAATAAGGTGTCTCTCTAGAAAATGCTCCTGTCTGGACACCTGGAGTTAACTCCGAAGTCGCCTTTCTGGGGGTCCCACATTTGCAGCTGAGCACACGTTTGGAGCATTATACACGAGTAGCATCAAACCACCGCCCACCGCAGTGCTATGCAGTCTTGTGTGCAAGTAGGGTTTGGTTTCTGTGCTCTCCTCATGGAAATCACCGATCTTATTTGCAAACCCGTTTAGCAGAACTATGCTACTTACTTCTCTGTGGCTAGAGATGCTTGAAATGTAGCCTGTGATAATTTATAAACCAGCAGACCTTACCTCCTGCTGTTTGCACCTTTATTTTTTATATTGCTATTTTACTTGAAAGCTGCAGATAAGGCTTTTCTTTGCATAAATGTCTCTCAATGCAGATACCACTTCAAGAAACTAAGAAAGATCACATAATTTGAAAAAAAAAAAAATTTGCTGTCCTAATAGAAATTTGAGCACCTGTGCATAGTGACAGCGTGTTCTCCCAGAACCCTCCGCTGGTTTGTACCTTTGGTGCCGGCTGGCACGCGTTTTGTCCGTCCGCATTTAACAATGTGGTAATAAAATGGCGTAGACATACTCTGGATAGTTAAAGTATTTAATTTTGTGCTAAGGAAACTATTTAAATATTCATATCTTTCCTCTTGGGTATTGCTCATGGCTTTGTCTGTAAGCATTCAGACCCGGGTAAGCGCTGCTGGAAAAAACGCTGTCCTTACTGTTAACACCCCATTTCCACTCTGAACTTGGGCATTTGCAGTGCGGGGCTGAGCAAGATTTCTGAGCTATTTGTTCTGAGAGGTGATGAGCCTGTGAAGAGGCAGTCGGGAGGAAAGTGTTGAGGAGAGAAGGAAAATGTCTTCACTAGCCTGCATGGAGTGAAACTGGAGGAACTCGTTAATAGCGAACACAGAGCTATCAGCCTTTAGTGACCAGGACCGGCGGTGGTCACCTTTTTATACTGCACAGCTCTTTTGGGGCTAGGAAGAGAGGAACTGCAAACCGGTTTTATTTCTGTCAGCTTCTTTTTCTGGTCGAGACGGAGTAAAGGGCATAATCTGAAAGAATCTGTGGGTATTTACTCAAAAGAAATTTTTACTTTTAAGAAATCAGTTTAGGTACTGTCATCATGTCCTTGTCTGTGTGGCTGTGCTGGACTCCTGATGGTTTCAGCCTGACAAATTTTCCCATTTTTTCTTTGTTTCATTGCTTTTTTCTTGTTGTCCTGAAGTGCCTCCATACCTTTAAAACAACAGCTGTCACTCGTCTTTCAGAGAGAGCAAAATTCTTGTGTGAAAGAAGAGGACAGAGCTCTGCCCACTTGTACTCTCTTCCAGGCCCTTCCTTTGCCCACAGTTGATGGGATGCCCACACGTCTCTTTTCCCCACAGGCAAAGCACATCCTTCCTTTCCACTGGGCCATGCCACAACAGCTTATTGCTTTCCTGCTTTGGGGGTTGAGAGGTTTGGTGAGGCTGTGCGGCTGGTTTGGGAGTGGGTGAGCTCCCAGGACTGCAGCAGCACATGGGGTATTACTAGGAGCCGCTCGTTCTCAGCTGGGCTCAAATCTTTGCATTGCAGTTTACGTATTTCTGTGATTCCCATTATTGTGCTACTGAAGTATCCCACAGTCATTTAATCCATTAATGCTCCCAAGGCACTTGGCAGAAGAAGCAGTGCTGTTATTCTGGCTTTAGTGGTGATGAAAGGAGAGGCGTGGAGAGACACATGCGTGGAGTCCACTAGAGTAGGAATTGAACCCGGGCTAGTCCTGGGCTAGTGTCCCGGCAACCAGCATGACTATTTAACTCTCTTAGCTGTCAATAAACCATTTTAGGTGCCTTGGCCTTGTAGTTCCTTCTCCAAGGTCTGTATGTTGAGGTGCTCCATGCTGGTTTTGGTTGGCATTCACCTTGCTGCTTCCATGGTCCAGGGAACAGACTTGTTCCTGGATCAAAATGGTGTCGGTTGAGGTGGGTTTTCTTTCTTCTTCTATTTAATAGTCCCTTAGTGCACCCAGGTTTCCACCATGCAACTCTCCAAGCTCTTCGCTTCTTGTCAGTAGTTTTGATTATATTTTTCTTTTTCTCACCCTCCAACAGCAGTGTTACAGAACACAGACTAGCAGTTAATCTTCTACTAAATGAAGCTTTGTCTGAAATGGTTATTGAGGAGGAAAATGAGGAAAGGAGGAGATACTGGAGCTGGAAAGCTGGCTTGTGCTGTAACCCGGCTGTCCAGGATCTCTCTTTCAAAGGCTTTTTTCCTTCTGAGTTCCACACCACTGTTCAGGAAGCTTGAGTCTGAGTTTTGTTCAAAGCCATCAGCAGTGTGTTGCAAACTACAAATCAAATCTCGCATCCTTGAACTCTTCTCACATGTTGGAGATCTCTGTTGACGTCAACAGATTTATGCCAAAGCGAAGGAGAGCAGGTTTTGCTCCTCTCTTCAGCGTTGGTGGAAGTTTGACTAATGACTGCAGAGTCTTGCGCATTGAGAAGAATAACTGTGGAAATAAACGCCAGCAACAGAAACTTAGCAGCCTACATTGGCTACCTGGGGAAGCAGATGAATCTAATTTTTCCACAGTTTTTCTGTTGTCTGTAGTTTTTGTTAGGCCCGCATTTTAATTAGTTGAAGGGTTTTGTAGTGCTTCATAGTTCCTCAGTAGTGACTGGGTTTGATTTAATTTGATTTATATGAATTCTGCTGTGTGGCCACTGCTTTAATTACTGCATCTACTTTTTGTCCCGTCTCTCATAGATAATTTTCAAGATCAGATGAAGCGGGAACTGGCATACAGAGAAGAAATGGTACAGCAGCTACAAATTGTAAGTTTGCCTTCTCTGCTAAAAATGTTACGAACTGTCATTTTTAAATGCACTCCCCCAAATTTTCCTTCTTGAGCTGTGCAGATGTACTATTACCGAGCTCATATTACCTTTTACTTAGCAAGACATAAGCTTGCAGTTCTTGGCTGGTTTAGAGTCTAATTACCTGGAGATTTACTTTCATACAGTAACCAGATGGATCGTCATGTTTCAATGCCATGTGCTGACTCGACACCGAGAGGTGCTTCTTCAGAGAGAAACGTGAGGACTGGATCAGTAAACCTGAAGCAGTTAAATGTTTCTGCCTTGTACGAGTTGCCGTGGGGTGCTTTTCAACCCTCAGCAGGGAAACAGTACGAGGCCAGCTTCTCACTGGCAAATAAACCTTAGGATTTGTCTTTTTCAAATTTCAGCCACTGGAGGAAGTGCGTAACACAGCAGTAAAGGATCAAGTTGCCAAAACGCAGTTTAGCGCAGGCACGTGTTGCTGTTTGGTCTTTTCCTTGTTATTTTAAAATCAGGAGGGATTTTGTGTTAGTGCATCTCTAGGTCGTTGAACACAGAACACGGCTGTTCTGAAACCTTGACATACTCAATCCAGTACAAGCAAGGGGTGGAGCATGTGAAGCTGTTTCTTACTGAGGTACTGCTCAGTGTGGTTTTAAGAGCAGGGCGTTGTGACGGGTGGTATGCTACCAGCTCGTGCTTGTTTTGATAGGGCTTTTCTGAGATCAGTCTGACATGATTCAGCAGGGTTTTTTAAGGCAAGTTTGCCAAATACCCTCACGTACCTGAATCAGCCCTGTGCTCGAGCATCTACATTTTTCTTGTGCTTGTCATAAACCCTGGTGCACAGAAGACGTTGTCCAGCATTCTGGTACTGTCATTTTCTAATTGATTGGTTAGGATGTAAAAATAAAGCTGAAGGCCAGGATTGTCAAACTTGTGCACCTACGTTTGGAGGCATTTAGGAGTGGCCTTATTTTTAGAGCTGCCGAACGTTCCTCCTC
>NW_010396462.1:15330-15611 GCF_000710305.1 Buceros rhinoceros silvestris
TTCAGGGATTTCAATGTGAGATGGAGGGTGCTTGAAGGAGGTTGTTTGAGGAGGAAATTCAAGTCCAGAACATCTTTGGAGATCTTTTGCTGCTGGTCTCCATCTTTTCCTTTAAGGCGTCTGGTAGTTACTGTGTTCACCTTGTGTCTCCCAATGCCAGGCAAAGAGTTTGGCTTGATCTCAGAATTGCATTGTCAGAGGATGGCAAATTAGGATGCCATCCTGAAAAACAGCACTTCCCCTGCTGCTTTGGGCTTGAGGCAGGTGACCCGTCTCATTCC
>NW_010396462.1:15629-18989 GCF_000710305.1 Buceros rhinoceros silvestris
TGTGGGCCCACTTCAGCCTTTACCTCTTGTGTCAGCTGAGCTTGAAGCTAACTGTCCCTCCCAGGGAGAGAATGGAGCATCTCTGCCATTCACCTTGTGGCCCCCTTGTGAAGTTGTTTCGTAAACTGGGTATCCCAGACCTCCAGTGAGCCAGCTGTGGTGGTTTTTCTGATTTACAAGAAGTGGAGAAATGACAAGATTCAGTGTGGCGCTTTTTCTTGGGCAGGAAAAGAAATATGATAATGTAATTTATACCCTTTTCACTTACTGATGTGTGCTATGGAAAGACTAATAGTCATTTAATCATTAAACAGGGCTGCCCGAATGTACTTACAGAGAATAGTTTCAACATTTAATGGACTGCACCAGCAATTCAGGACCTCTTCACTCACTGTGGCTGCCTGAGTTTGATTATTACAAACAGAAATGCTGTCGATCATCAGTAATTCTTTGTGCTCTTGCTCGGGTATCCTTCCCGATATCGGCGAGGCTTGTGCATCAGCAAGACCGATACAAGGATGTTCAGATATGAAGAACTGAGAGACTGTGTCAAATAACGAGAGTGTTTGTTAAAGATGGGTGCAGAAATCTTCAGTGACGTTTTGGTTGGTAACTGAAATGGAGTCAGCACTTCTGATAATCCCCGCACTTACTTTTCATTCCTTTGTGTGACTGTATCTTGTATGATTAGATAGATAGAGTTAAGATTAATGAGCTAAATGTGCTAAGGATAGAACTCCTTTGGCCTTTTGGATTGTGGCATGGGAGAATTCAAGCTTTTGGTGCACACAAAAAGCATGATTACTTTTAATCTTTTTGTTTGGCAGTTGTTGTTGATTTATTTTTGACCGGGGCAGGATGTTTTGTTTTGCACGTACCTGCCAGGCTGTAGTGTTGCTTTAACAGGGCTGCCCTCACCTCATGTTCCGGTTAACACAGAAGTGCAAAGAGAAAAGCAGGAGGGTTTAATGCACACTTAAATCTTTATTTTACTTACAGCTTTATCGAGGTGTACTTTTGCAGTACTAAACTCAACATTTTCTGGTATAACTAGCCCCAGAATTTGGCTTGATTGTTTGGGGTTTTTTTATTTTACAAACAATACAAATCAATGCAAAGAGTCGGTTTCTTTTGTCCCTTCTCACCGCTGAAGGATTATACAACTTAAATTAGTCCTTCCCGAAGACTTGTGCATGATCTCTAAGGCATGTCTTGTAGCAGTGGGTACCAGAGGCAGGGTTTTACCGGAACGATACTTCCCTCCCCCTGAACTGGAATTCTTCAAGCTGCATAACTGAGTAGTCAAACTTTAAAATAAATTGCTTTGGCATGTTTAATGTGTCAGAAGGGTCTGGAATACAACAAGTTAAAGATAATCATGAAAAAAATTAGCCAAACATAATTGTATTTGAAAACTTTCTAGAGCAAACGCCGTTTATAACCTGTCACACAGAAAAGGCTGCGTGCAGGTAGAGAGTGCTTCCTGCCCAACCTGTACTGAACGCAACACTTGTTTCTCGTGGTTCTAGGTGACATGGCGAAACTGCAGTGCAGCTGATGATAAATGGCCACGGGTGGAGGGCAGCCAGGCTGCGTGGGGTGGCAGCTCGGGGTGTGGGGGGGTGGCGGTTGCTGGCGCAGGCTCTGGCTGCCCTCTGCCGCTCCCTGGCCCTCACTACACCCTTCATCAAAAGCCTCAGTTAAAGCAGTGTTTAATCAATGGGCTTTTATTTTAATGCTCTGTCTGCTCCGGACTTTAAAAAAACCTGTTATTTTATGACTTTCTGGAAGTCAGGAGGAAGGGTCAGATCGTTGGGAGGATGGAGAGTGGCCCGTGTTCTGTTCCATCCTCTGCGATGGATGTTGGCTCCTTTGAGTATCACCTGCCTTGGTAGGTAGCTGGAGCAGTGGGACATTGTGTGGCCATCAGCAATTTCCGTTGGGAAGGGCATTGGGCAGAGTGTCTGGAGCAGCTACCAGGTATCGCAACCGGTTTGTGCCAAGCTCTTGGCCGAGTGCCAGGAAGCAACCCATCATAATATTTAACAAGAAATGGATCTTAAATCACTGAATGCCTTTTTCTCTTCTTCCTCTTTCAAAGTGCTGCATCCCAGACTGGGTAAGTACAGTGTGTGTACTTGGAGGGCAGATGTAACATACAGGTTGTATGTATGGATTCAGATAGGGATCGTACGGCTGCTATTAAGCCCTGCAGAAAGAGCCACTGAGAAGAAGTCTCAGCAGGTTGGGTGAATTCTGACAGGTGGTATGATCTCAGAAGACCTCCCCTGCCTTCAGAGCTGTTGTTTTCTATCCAGTGTGAGCAGAATTCATCTGTCAGGACAGCCCAGCCAGCCTAACGAAGTACTGAGTCATCTCCTGCTTGATTGAGACTCCCTGTCTGTCTGATGCTGTCTTCTGAGCAACTGTGTTAGTGGCTCCAATTTAAAAAGCACGAGCTCTCCTCTTAGCTGCCTGGTGGGAGAAAAAGAGCAGAAGCAGCATTATCAGCGTGGTGATTTTTCTCTGTGTTTTTGTGAACCCCTCCAAAATGCTGCCACAGAGAAGCAGAGCACCAGGCAGCGAAGTTAAGCCTCCTGCAAACAGGTTACTTTTCTTGATGCACTTTCAGTTGGCCCTTACGAGTAGTTTGTTGGTTTCCAGGAAGTGCTGGCTGCAGCTGTAACCCACCCGTCAGGAAAAGCTGAGGTGGTGTTCTTCACCCTGCCATGGTGGTTTAGATAACAGATCAGGCAGTGAGCAATCCCACTAATTTCACAAAGGGGTAAAAGGCAGCAGATCTTTGAGACATGTTAGAAATGTCTCTGCTCAGGCAGTCCTTTGTCTTTGCAGCTCGAGGGAAGTGTTGCTTTGGTTTTGTTGATTTAAACTCCCCTGAACTGCCTGCCTCCTCACTAGCCTGCCTTTGGGCTGGTAATAATGTTCAGAGCGCAGAACTGGATCCAGCTGGAACTCCCCTGAAGTTTGATGGCCTTCTACTTTCAGTGCTGCTTTGAAGAACTCTGTTCTTCAGAGGCAGACAATAAAATATATCAGGAACTATCTACCTGTAAAATTGATTTCTATCTCTACATCATCTTTCACCCTGATCTTCAAAGATTCAAAAGGAAAAAAACCTACCGTGTGCTAATGCTGGTAGATCTTCAGAGGTATGAGATCATGTTCCTCTGGGTCCTGCTGTAATTTAGAAAAGCACCGGTAGGTTTAATTCCTATTTTAGATTGTATATGGAAAGTAGGTGCTTTGTACAACTAATGTATTCATTATACAAAACAATGAGTATCCACAGAGACCGTGGTCACTGCATGCCTGTCACTCCAAATTCGCAGAGTGGAAATA